>NC_092862.1:67892243-67993233 GCF_032062135.1 Pyxicephalus adspersus | reverse complement strand
CGGTAATTAATTGCTATGATCTCACCATTGAGCTTAACAGATCCTCCTTAATCGCGCAGCTGAAATCTAATCGCCTTAATTGGCGGATGCGCGACCCCGGATGCTTGCCTTCATTTGTTATGAAGGCAAGCATCCGGCTTGGCAGTGAGGAGGCGAGTGTACGAGCGCATATGACTCCAGCCCGCGGTAAACCGGCTCGATATAACGGGGCGAAAGTACGGGCGACCAGCGAGCGCGGATTTCATTGATAAATTAGGCCCTATATGTTGTCTGAACTGAACTGTCCTAAAAAGATGTCACAAGGATAAAATTATCTAAAATTACCTACTCCAACCAAAATCACTCTGAACAATTCTTTTTTTTTTTTTTTACTATGGCTGATAGTTTGATTTAGTTTGATTGATTAAGGTTTTGGTAATTGGTTTAATAGGAAATGTATTAAGAAAACTGTCCTATACCCCCCCCCCCCCCCCTTGCTTTTTGCTTTTTCTCCCCTATTGGGAGTTACGTACACCTAGTGTTTTACACCAGTCATCTGACAATGTACAATATTTTTGTCATACCAACACTGGAGTATAGAAGATTTATGTATTGGAAATCCTTTCTATTTTGCCGCAGTACTTCTATACTTCTGAGGAAGTGGACCTGTTCCTTGACAGTTATGTATGGACAAAGGAGAAGTGTTATCTTTGTGCTGCCTTGTTGGGACTTTTATAATGACAAATTATATTTTTAAATATTATTGGTGAGGCCAAATGTGGCAGCATACAAAGGGCTTACCTAAATATTTCATCTTAGGTGTAACATTTTTATCATTAATATCCAATCATTTATTCATGTTTAATAAAGATGTATGTTAATAACGTGTTGTTTTAATATGTCCATTGGGTATAAGCTACTATTTCAAATTGTTTTAAAATCTGATGTGGCTTTAAACCTGGTTCTTCACCTTGAAAGTTCCATCTCTGCTCCATAGGTTTTAGTAATATATCTCCCCTTTGGGATGTGGTGCCATTTATTTGGGTTGATATAATATGCATTTATCAATCAGCTATGCCTACCAACTAAAAAAAAAAGGAGCTACAAGTTGTAGAACCTCTGTGCTTCCATCTGCTTTCTGTTATATTCCACTGGGACAGGCTTCATAAGAGAAGTAAATAAAACTGTGTGGCTTACAATTTAATTTGCAATTTTCTTTCTATGTACAGTTTTACAAAAAAACAAACAAACATTGCAAACACTTTTGTGCTTTTATGTGCTGCTGGTAGGATCTACAACATTGAAAATCTAAACAAATTTGGGTCTAGCACCCACTGCATATTTGATGCTGGCTAAATGGTAGTTTCTGAATGTGTTGACCTCATTTAGTCTTTCCTCTAACTTTCCCTTCACTGAGTGGTGTGTTTATGATGCCAGATCATTAAATGATGTGTACACCCTAACAATTAACTTCTCCTATTTGTGCGAAAGTGCCAAAAAATAAATGCTGCCTACAAAGTGAAAATCAGCTTTGCTAAGCAAATAGTTTAAACTTGTTTAGTAAAGTAAATCAATCCCATTAATAATAACAAAAAAGCAAAAGTACTGCAGTAACTCACTGTGTAATTACCTCTGTAACATACTAAGGAATGTCAGGTAGCACCATATAATAAATGATACAGTAATTAATTAATTTTGGCTATGAATTGGGCTTATGACATGTTACTTATTTTAGATGTTGTCTGATCATTTATATGTGCCAAGCATGTCTCCCACAATAGAATATTGCAAGCTCTTTTTATTCTAAAAAGTAATTAGGGGGTCTGAACTATGAAGTCCATGTGTATAGCCACTGCTGGAACACCGCTGAAAGGGGTGAGCTTGGTAGAAATATACTGAATACCTTTACTCAAAACTTTACTTTTACTCAGTACTTTTACTCAAAACAATTTGACATTATGCTGTACTTTCAGTCTTTAGTGAAATTAATACTACTCCAGTCTCACTTTCTCTTCCTCTTCGTTACTGAAATTGCGTACTCTTATTTTGCCGCACAAAGGTAGCTTATCACAGTGTGAATTAGAAACTACAGCCAAATGGGTAGAGTCCACTTTTTTACCTGGCTGATGGGCATTCAGCATTGTCTACCCTTTTCCTTACTTTCACAACCTTGCTGTCTCCTGTACAGTGCCTTTCATTCTTTGCATTTAACTTCTTTTAATTATGGAGTCTCAGGATCACCTGTGAATTCAGCATGTTAACAGATATACATTACATAGAAAAGTGAATGGGTCTAAAATAAGAAAACATTATTTATGAATTGTGTTAGTATGTTGGTTAGCAAAGCAAGGGGGATCAGTGAGAGCAAATAGAGGTGGATCACATTTCAGCTTTAACATACACTTTTTAAATAAATTCAAATTGCTAATTTACAGAGAGTTTTCAGACAGAGGGAACATTTAGTATACACAAACTATGCTGCAGGATTGTAAGATAATTATTTCTCTGTGCTAATGCCTGCAAGTATAATTTATGTGACTAGAAACATTCCTAACATATTGGGCAACACTGGATGAATTTTATAATTGTATGTATGCTGCATTAAGATTGGGCATCTAAACAACAAATAAAATAAACAAAATGTGTCCACCAGAGGGTGGTAACAACCTGTAAAAATACAAAAACAAGTTATATATTACACATTTATGATCATGATGATTTATCATTTTGGAAAGTTGTGAAATAATTAAAAAGTACAATTTTAAATGATGTCATATTCATGTACGTGACTGACCAAGTAAGGGGCAGAACACATGTAGTTTATCCATCATACTTGATGGGGTTGATGCTATCTTTGGAGTCCCTGGAGGTTGGAGTAACTATTCATGAGTTACATTATAATATTGTTTTCATATACTTTTTTTTGGATGTATGACCATATTTGAATGAATAAACTTGAAAATATATATCCTATTGTAACCATATTGTTGAAAGTCACATCTATTGGGCGTCACATCACACACTCATATCCATGTATATTTACTGAATTGCTAAGTAACTTTATAAAAAGATTTTTGAATAAATACACCAGTTTTTTATAATACAGAAGAATCTGATCCTGTTTTTAATACCTCAATAATATTTTTTAACAGTTTTACCTATTAAATCTAAAACAGACAATGGTGATTATATTTATTGTTGCACTGTTAACAAGAAGTATTGGCACAGATTTGCCCATTAATGCTTACAGGTTAGAACTAAAAGTCAAGAGACCCCCTGAGGCCCATTGGTGATGTCATGTGGACTGCTTG
This sequence comes from Pyxicephalus adspersus, assembly GCF_032062135.1. Lineage (NCBI taxonomy): Eukaryota > Metazoa > Chordata > Amphibia > Anura > Pyxicephalidae > Pyxicephalus > Pyxicephalus adspersus. The sequence goes on along the minus strand of NC_092862.1, from coordinate 67,989,943 downwards.
TTTGCATGTGAGCATGATGTCCTTCCTACCATAAGTCGCTAAAACTGCATTAAACTATATTGTGGAAGTTTAATGTTAAATGTAGATGGTAAGTTATGCTTTATATATTGTTACATAACATACACCAATCGTGATAATTTTATTTATAACATATTCTTTAGTCAGAAAGTTTCATAGTGATTATCCTAAGAAATCAAAAATGTAGGCCCTTTCTCAAGAGGGGGGTAATGTTAGTAGACGAATATCTGGCTGGCGATCCCACGCAGTAACCCACTGCTGCACTGGGGCCTCACACTCTTATATTATACCTCGGAGTATGTCACAAAAGTTTAGAGTTAACAGAAGAACATCTGTTAGGCCCTTTTAAATTTGTGTTGGAAAAGCACATTATTAGCTACTCCCAAGTGCGTGGCAAATAGCTGCTGTGCACCCAGAAATAGTAAACCACACTGTGGACGTTCAAAATGTTTGTACACGTTGCCCTTGTGTTTGTGAAGCAACGGGTCACTTTCAGGAACTTTGCCACAATCCCACCACAACAATGTGCAAACATGTGCACAAAATAGTGATTGAGTTAAATGGGAATGGTTGGGAGCATGGCTGAGCCTGTGGCAAAATGCTGTAGTCAACAACCCTGAAATAGCTCTTCTGGTGACGTCTTCCAGGTTCTGGAGCACATACAGGTTGTCCCCGAGTTACATACGAGATTGGGACCGTAGGTTTGTTCTTAAGTTAGATTTGTATGTAAGTTGGAATAGGTACATAATAAATGTAATAAATGCAATTTAATTTAATAAATGCAATTAGGACAGATGTTTGTCTCAACCTATTATAAGGCAGCATGGCGTAAGTTAAAATGGTCTTGAAAATATACATTTTTAACTAAGCTAACTACGGTGTAGTACCAAATACATTGACCAGATAGTCAATCCTAAAAATGGTGCTAAAGATTAATGTAAGGAACTTACCCGCCCTGCGAGCCTGCGGTGTCCCTGGGGTTCCCAGCCACAGAGGGAGACCCCTCAGTAGCAAGCAGCATAACCAAGGCTGCTCCTCTGCTCACAGCTTGTCTGTCTCTGCAGGCGATATATATATATATATATATATATATATATATATATATATATATATTGAGCAAAAAAAATCTTCATTGCTTCCTTTGCTCACAGTGTTAAGGTCACATACTGCAATTTAGTCCTAGGCTTAATGCCCACTATCATTTTAATCCAAAGAAGTAATTAATAGACATTAGTGCCACTAATGCTTTAATACTTAACCCCATACAATAAGCACCAGAACAGTTTTTGTTTTTTTTCTTTGGTCAAAACAAATATTGCTATTTGCTTTATATGTTGGTTTCCATGAAAAAAAGATTAGTCCATCAAAAGATGATATTGTAGTTACATGTGAGACTGTACATGATGAGTTTCTCTTATTTGGCGTACTTATCATAAAAGTGAGATCTCCTTACCATGCTATAGTGAAAGGAAAAGCAAAAATTAGAGTTTTTGGGAACAATCACAAAATGTCTAATTGTAATAAATGAAAACATATTATGTTCATGTTATTAAATGTTTAAAACCTTTACATAAGATTTAATAATGTCCAATTGACTTACAATGTAAAATACATAAATTATCCAGGAAGTGGCAATTTTATGAGATGGCTTGTTCAAAAGCTTTTTATTGCTGATATTATTGCGAGTGATACATTTGTGGTAAAACTCCTCTGACTCAGAAGGTTGCCTTCGGCCAGTATGAGTTTTGATGGTGGTGGAGGCAAACTTCTGAGTCTGATGAAGTGACATTTTGCCACGAAACGCATTATTCACAACATAATCCACAAAAAAAAAGCTCAGTAGGAGGAATTAAATATTGTGTTGTTTTTGGAGTTCCTCTAACTAAAAAGCCCCTCGTCCCAAAAATCTGTCCTTACCATTAGAGATTTCCATCTAGGAGTACACATATGAAGTTTTTAGTGTTTTTGTTAAAATTACAACCGCAAAAAGGAATAAATGTAAGTTTTTAATTAACTTATCCTATAAAATCTTTAAAACACCTTGTGGTGTCCAAGTGAATTTGCCAATTTGTGCAGCACGATCATGTAATTTTTATGTGATGATGATGTGTAATATGTCCTTTCTATTTTAAAAATGAAATAAAATGTGCAAAACGCTGAGAGAGTCAGATATAACACTTCAAATTATGAACAGGCAATACAGGATTAACATTTTATTTTAATTTACACGGGACTGAACATGAAATGAAGAACTCAGCAAATTATTCACAATATTTAGGGCCTGCCCTGAAGACAATAAGCTTTAGACAGCATTCTTTTTCTGTGTATAAGAAAACAAACGCTCATGTTGCACAGTTAAACCAGGTCTCTGTGGATAGAGTCCTTTTTTACTAATTGTGAAAAGTCTTTACCCTTTCTTAGCATAGCATAACACGATTCATGTGTTTTTGGCTCTGATAATTTGGTGATAGCTTTCAGCAAAAAGCACTAGGACCTACTACCAGGGCTAGAAACAAGTGGCTCCCTAGCAAAACATGTGGAACACCTCCTAGGGGCATTGAAAAGTGAAAGTGTTTAGAATTCAGGTGTATTAAAAGTTCTAAAAAATAGGTCAGATATATAGAACATATAGAGTGAAGGGGTCATATGGACATGACTAGGGTAGCTCGGAGCTTCGCCCTCTGTCTTCCAAAACCCATTTTTTATTAACAAATAAATAAAACCAATTTTTAATACCAATAACAATAAATAACCATAAATATAACAGTAAATATAACTCTCATGCTTAATTAACATAAATTACTATAAATCTCTTTTACATACAATTACCATAAAAAATTTTACTTAAGATATACAACCTTCCACAACCACTTATAACCACATAAAATAAGTATAAACCCCCCAGTTAAATAGCCGTGTCCCATTGCACTATATCCACCAACCAGCGTTAAACTTAACCAACCATGTTGCAGGCCTAGGAAAGGTAAAGTCCGAACCAACCAAGTATAACATCTATTTTTTACCACATAGGCCTCTAGCTGCCCAGCACCGCCTCAGGAGCCCCACACCATACCACCTTTAAAGGGGCACCCTACCGCCGGGTTTCCCTTCCAAAATTACCATTAGGACTCTTACCCTCCTAAACCCCAACTGCCACAGAACACAGGCAGGATACCTCATTCCTGTGCGCCCCTCCACCCCCGGATTGCTCTTTGCACTCCATACTGCAATCCTAAAAACCACATGTCTATTCCAATAGCATTAAGATGCACTTCATCCCTACAAAGATACCACAATAGCCACAAATCTGCTCACCTCTTTATTAACCTTTATTCATGCTTTATTAATTTTTTCAACTGACTGAGCTTCCCTCTAGCTGATCTTAGCCACCATGTCTGACCAGACTATAATTAACCCTGGAAATTCCAATCTTAGCCGCAATAAATCCAGCCTAACATCTCTTATAAACTCCCGCATGGATCTGCGCACCATGTTGTTCCCTCCTGCCTGAAGCACCACCACATCCAGAAGATAATCCAGCGCCGCAAATTTTCTGATCTTCGACACCACCCTACCCTACTCTACAACATACCTGGGACCCAGATCCACCTCACTGTTGCCTTCTGGACACACTTCGGCCCTCTTTGCACCCCACCAGACTAAGAATGGCCCAGTGTCCACACCAGACAGCGGCGAACACCTATCAAGAAGACAAAATACATAACCAACATCAAAACCAACAACAGCCTTCCCCTTCATATCCTGCTCCTCTAAAACCCCCAGAACCTACAGCAAATGTGGCTGGATATAAAACTGAACTCCTCCTGATGACCTGGTCCTCCAACCTTCTTCTCGCCGCCTCCGTTGCTTCTCCAATCCAAAAGGAATACGACGAATAGCCTTGCGCATCCCTTCCCATCTGGGCTAAACATTGTTTGAAGACTATACATATATGAAGACAATAAATTGAAAATGGGGCAGATATGGCCCGTCTTGGTGCATAGGAATGGACCCTCCACCTGAGGCCTTTTACTGATAAATTCCCCTATGACCTAACCGGACCCCGCCATCCTAAACAACCCCAATGTAAAACCTTTTCCCATCTGATCTGTCTTGGACCGCCGAATCACCACACTCACCCTATCCGTAGCAACTCACTCTCACTCACCGACCTCTGAATCATACTTCCGATAAGCGCAGTGCAATCTTCCACAGCCCATTTGAACTGCGCTGCTCTGCCACTAGTGCCAAGACGCGAAACCTGTTCCACTTAAAATGACATAGGGCGCCGGCGATGACATTACACTCGCCACACCTTCAAGTCCTCCCGAACTTCCTCGGACAACTGCAAAAAGTATGACGGCATTTTCACCCTCGCCATTGCAGCTGCCATCTGCCTGCAAAATATCTTGCCTATCCGCACCACCCTGCAGGCAAAATTGAATTTCCCCAACAACAACTGAACCTCCTTTAGGCGCATCTTCCACCTCCCACAAGCCCACTGCACTTCTTTCTGCAAAGCCACCAATTTGTCCCTTGGCAGCCTGCTCTCCAGAGCAACTGAATCAAATTTGATGCCCAAAAAGGTAAGCGCCGTCCCTGCCCCCCCCCCCCCCCCCCCCCCCACCAATGGCACCCAAAAACGGTCTGTTGCATGCTATGACAATGCCAACAACACACGGCAAACTGAGATGTTAGGCGGTCCCAGCAAAAGAAAATCATCCAAATAGTGAATTACAAGAAATAGAGCACTCCATGAAGGGCATCAGTTCACAAAATATTCCCCACACTATTTACACCCTATAAACTGAATACACTCCGGATGCACTGGCAAAAGCCGAAAATGTCTGCTTTGGCCATCAAAGCCCCTCTTCCATACCGCCTCACCCACTTAATGGCTGCATCCAGTGATGTATACGCCACCGCGCATAGTTCCGGATCAATTCCATCATTCACCGATCCTCCCTGCGGGAATGACAAGTGATAGATTATCCGAAACTTACCTTGCATTGCAATCCCAACAGCGATACCACCAATCCTTCCATCAGCGGCGCCCTAAAAGGCCCACTCATTCTACTCAAAATCACCTCTTTGGCCAGTTTTTCCGGCACCACCTCTGGACATCTCAAGGCTGAGCCTAAATTCCTTCCTCCTCTGGAATTTTCTCCAAACTACAAGGAATCAGAAACCCATGTAAAAACCCCTTCCCCAGCACCCTTGCTATCCTTACGGTCAGGATACTTACTTAAAAAAGGGGGCCATCCTTCCGATGATCACCGGAGTCCTGCCCTTTTCTACCGCCGTCACCTCCTCTACCTGCCCCCTGCCTAAAGCAGCCTTAAATCCATGACTACTCCCACATCTTGAGCATTCATGCCGGAACCTACAACTGCCTTCAAATTTGCATCCCCCTTCGTTGAACAACCAGCATACTCCTTTCTTTTTTCCAGCCGGCGATCCAACAGCAACCAGTTGCCCACTGCACCCCCCTTGAAATAACTGTGTTCCCCCCTGTCTGCCCACTGACATAATCTTCATCCACAGCTCAAAATATTTATGGTCCCAGTGCAGCGACGGCCGCACCGCCTTCTGTTGGTGGAACTACTCGTCATACCATAACCACGCTGTTCCTCCATAAAGCCTATAACCTCCCTTACTGTATCTAAATATCAGAACAATGCTGTACACTGTTCCGGCTGTTGTTCCCCAATTATGCTCGCAAGAATGCTGAAAGTCTGCAGCCAATTAAAAAAAGTATGCGGAATCAACCGATGATGCCGCTGCTCACTCTCTTCCCTGCGCCCCCCACCCCACTCTGCTCAATATTAAACTGTTCCAAAGGCAAAAGCGAAAAATGTCTACATATTTGCCTCTCAAAACATGGTCCCGCACTTCCTCCTTGAGGTGCGCCCCCAACGGTCCCTCAGAGCAAACGTAAACCTCACCTCTCACTGCATCTTCAATGCAAGCTTTTGGTGCCGTACTAACCTGCTCCGACTGCTCCCTCTGCCCTCCCTCCCCTGCTTACCTTCCCCTATCACTGAACCTTCAGAAACCTGCTGCCCCTACACCCCCCCACCCCACCTCCCCCTCAACGTGGCCACCACGATGATCATAGATCATAGATAGTCCATCAGACAGAAGATTCAGAGGGCCGAAAATATTTGCTGCAGGTTCTAAAGTTTGTTGTTAGGATGTTACAGTGTGCAGAGAACCATGAATGGGACCATTTTTATGGGACACTTTTAGCACAGAGTATCTACATGTGCTGAAATAAGGCAAAGCTAAAGTTTTGTTTTAATCTAACTACAGTCTAAACTACCCCAGGTTTGTATAGACACCAGACAGAGTATTACTGCCTGACCTAATACTGACCTATTAGTCCCCGACTTAGAAGAAGGAACCTACATAGAATTTCAGTACTACTTGGATACTTGCCTTTTTAATTGTACTTGTACTGTCAATTACTGTACATAAAGGACTTTTCCCAATATTCCTAGAAAAAATCAAGCAGAGGTTGCAGAGCACTGTAACTGTAATATTTTGTACTGGGTAACACTAATTTTTTTTTCCTTTTTGGTAATGTATGTATGTATGTATGTTTCAGTATACAGATATTTTTATTTTCAAATGGTATTTGTACTGACCTTACAGACCTCTGAAAATGTTTGGTAAAGTTACATTACAGTTTTTTAAGATGGCAAATACTTTGCAGTTATTTTCTCAGTTTATCAAAAAAAAAATATTTTTTGAAGGTGAGATATGGCATTTTTTAGATGTTTAAAATGTTAAAGTCCAGACTCAGTAATGAACAAAAAGAGCCCTGATCAATGATTTCTTAAAGTACTTGCTGACATTATTATTGCCAGAAGTTCTGTGGTTGGATTTTTTTTGTGTGAAGTTGGATCTTTTTCTATTTCTGTAAAATATAAATGCTCGCAGCCCTGAAATCTATGGACTTTAAGCTTTACACATATGGATACATATAACTATAGCGTATATGAATAAACGTAAATACTATTTTCTGTGTGTGCAGACTTTAAAGTCTGACTTTTATCAATATTTATAAAGGGGATATTGTATTTCCAAGCTTTTTAAATGTAATATAACCTTTGATGATCCTGACATTTTCCCTGTAGTGCAAATATATTTTATTTAAAGATGATTAAGATATACCCCTTTATTTTAACAAGTAGGCTTTTATTACAAGTTAGAAAAGGCATTTCTCACTACTCACATCTCAAACTCATGTCATATCTCCAACATCAATACACCATGAACACTTGATTCATGACATGTAGTACAAAAATAACTTGTAAGATACTACTTTAATTGACTTTGACATATGTAGCGCTCTTGTTTTATAGCAGTAAACTGCATCTGGTAGCTTACAGGCTATTGTCATATCAAGGCTTTTTTGTATGTCATGTTGATGTTTGATGCTGCTTCCTTGTCAGAAAGCAACAAAATGAGCAAGCATTTGCAGAACAACGTCAACATTTTTCTTACTAAATTGGAGTGTCCTGAAAAAGCTTGGAATGCACATCAGTTTTTGAGGTAAGACATTATGTTGAAGTTAGAACATTTTGTTATATACTCATGATTATGCCACTAAAACAAATTACCCCATTTTATTAGGATATTTCCCCCCTTAAAGATAAAAGACTTATGGGCTGCTAGCAGTTGGCTGAATTGAACAATTTATTATCAGCATTTATCCTTTTTATCCCTTCCCTCCCTAAACCTTATCTTGCCTATCCTCTGCTTGCCCACATGCATACTTTTATCCTTCCTCAGACTTTGGCTTGCTACAATGCTTACTTTCTGCTGGTAAAATTTCTTTTTTTTCTCCTCTGCCTGTTTCTGACCCTGTGACTGTATGAAGCCTGGACATACCGGCCTGCCTGTGACCCAGTGCTGATATTGCCTTTGTATACCTTGTCTGGTGGATTGATTACCCATAAAAGACCTCTGACTCAGTATTTCGGGCTTGTCTCTGCTGGAATATTGGTACCGTATTATCTGTGGACTCCTGGTCCTCTGTCAGGCTTTCACCACATGCCATTCCTTGCACACGGAAGTCCTGGGGCAACTGTGTGCTGGGAGAGCGTAACTTGCCTCCCAGAGCTGAGCAGGGGCTTGCTTTAGGTAAAGAGTGTGGTGTTAGATTGGGGGACTGGCATCTGGCGAGCACTGGTGCTAGTCCAGGGCCTTACAGCTCAATAGTTACCTAGCAAATTCTCTTGGTTCAGTAGATAAAATATTTTAAAGATGACAGTCACGTCTGCTTTATCTATTACAGGCCCTAACTATAGCTATACCTGCCTCTTTTTTCTTTAAAGTTTGCTACCTACATCTCACCTTCCTATGGTCCCACTCCACTGTAGGCTTCATCTCATTCTCCTGATTCTGTCTAAATCTAAAGGGGTAGTGAGCCTACCGGACCCAAAGCTTTACCATGCTGCAGTACATATGTCTCGTCTGATGGATTGGTCAAGGCATGCCCAGACCAAACTATAGACGACTCTGCAATAATCCTTCGCTCTGACTCCACTGTTGGGCGTTCCATGAATCCATGCTTGAGCAAACCCCCAACAAATGGGCTTACCTAAAAGACCCTGCCTATTTACCTACCTATGGTCCATATCTCTTCATTTTCTTCCCTCATGACCCCAGTTATAGGGCACCCCTTTTATTACATGTCTGTCTGATACAATTTATACTCACTGGATCAAGATTAATCAATTCAACGCCATAAACTTCATATCTGAAAATACCTGGCTGACAACCTCCATGGAAGGCACATTAGATGCTTATTACCCCATAATTTTGGCATTCACTTACTCGCCTTTTGTCCACTCTTCCCCCAGCATCCATAGACCCTTGTCTGAATTTGTGCTTTGAAGAAGGACTAATTCGGAGAACTTGCCTATCAGCTGCCTATACCATCCTTATTGGCAAGGCGGAACTGCAGGGGCTTGACTTTTGTTCAACAATGGGAACAGGAAATTAGACAAATGTTTTCTCGAACTCAACTAGATAGTCTTTTTGCTTTTGCTCATAAAGCATCCATTGCCAACTGATACAAAGAAAAGAATTTCTGATACTGTGGTACTACATTCCTGAGAAATTGCAAAAATTCTATCCCTTTGTGTCTGAGGGGTGCTGGAGATGTCAAGAAACTGGGACCATGTTGCATTGTTCCATTTCCATTTTGGAAAAACCCACCTTTCCCAACCATATTGCAATGGTTTGCTAAAATTAATAATATAAATAATGATGAGGGATACCTCATCACAATTTAACAAGACCCTGTATTATTTGCTGGACTTCAAACAATCCTTTTCACCCCTTCTACAGATCAGAGGTTGGACTAAGTTGTCACCCTTCAAGTCCAAGTCAAGTTCCAAGTCATCAACACCAAGTTCCAAGTCAAGTCTCAAGTCACCAAGGATTCGTCCAAGTTGAGTCTCAAGTCAAGTCACTTCATTTATCCCCATTTGTCCCCATATAGAAACAGAGCTCTGATCCTGTTCTTGAGCACAGGATCGCATTCCAAGTCCACTGCTTTCTCCTCTGACAGCTGAAGGGGGAAGGGAGGAAGGCTGTGTTACAGAAGACTCACTGCCTTTCTCCCCACCTTTCTTCCCAGTCCCCTTCAGCTGTCAGCAGAGAAAGCAAGTCACAAGTGGAGTTGCAAGTCGCTGGACAAAACCCCCAAGTCTGCATCAAGACATAATCACATTCCATGGTCACCTGGTTCAGGCAACATTTGCCATCATGCTGTACATTATATTTTGATTCATACATCACATTCATGTCAGCCTTTTACCGATTTCAAGCTCTTAAATAGCCGTGCCTAGCATGGCAACTGCATTCTGTCACAGGAGCTCCTATTCTTCCTTCTTATCTTCTGCATTCCCAGCTGGGTAGTGATCATTCAGATAAGAATAATTATTGTAGAAGGGGCATTGCCTCCCCTTTCTGCAATAAATATCTGCTTGATCGACAATTTTCAAAGTAAATCTTTAGATCTATTTTACCAATAATAGTTTTCCAAGTGAACGGTTTCAGTAATGTGCTGTTTTTCTTGCAGATTTTAGGTGTCATTGTGCCATTCTCACCAAAAGACTGTGGTTAAAACCAAACATAATTTGCTAAAGGTATTCTACATAACCAAAAACCAATACAGAATTCAAAGTTCTTCAGTCTGACTGTAAACACAATTAGCTGTCGCTGAATATTTAGGTACACACCACAGAGATATCATTGGCTAACTAGTAAGCCAACCAAACTAGTTTCTACAATCTAAAGCCTAATTAAACTTTGTTTATTTGCCTTCATCAATAAATAAAGAAATAAAGAAAGGAAGAAAAGAATAAATGAAGGAAGGTTGGTTTGTATATTTCTAAATTCCTCTACGTTTTTTAATTTCTTTAGAAGCTGTAAAACCCAGCCAAGTAATTTCAGAAAACGTGAACTTTAAATTTGCAGGGTTCAGCTTTGTAAGCAAGAAGATTATAAAACCACATTACTAAATCTTTTTATATCATTGATTGTATTTCCAGAACATGCAGGTTTATTTTAGATTTTGTTCTACTTCTACATTGCATTAATGTTTGTATTCATTATTGAAAGATTTATACTGTCTGATGCTATTTAAATTTTGTTAATAAACTTATAATAAGATTTCTAATTATGGTTATGTTTATCAGTCTTGTTTGGTACTTTCTTAGTAATACAGTGAGAATCACATTTTACCCAAGACATGAGCATGTACTATATTTCATCATACAAAACAGATACATAGCTGTGACCAGCCTGTGACTATCTCCCTGGTTTATTGCAGGAACATGAAGAATGAAGTTGGTCTCCTGGGATATTCACTGGGTCCTAGGGTCCTGCCTAGGTTGCCTTGTAGGTGACCTGACTCTAAGCAGCATAGCTGGTAAGGGATCCCTGGGGTTATACAGCCTATTGGGGTTTTCTGCTTTGACTGTACACCTTTCCCATATTGGTCCAATATTATCCACTCAAAAATCTCTACCTAGTAGCAAGCTGACAGTATCACAGGTAACTTCATTGTTACAGTCATCATGAGCGAAATAAGCAGAATATCAGAATAATCAGATCAGAAGTTTTAACAGATTTTAAAACACACTTTATTGGTTTACACCATGCTAATACATTGCAAATACAATGATAAGCACTCCCTAAAACAAAACAGCATAGTATATACAACAATTTACTGCATTTACTTATTATGAAAATACAGTGAGAAAAGTTCGTGTTTATCGATCACTTACCTGGTCCCGCTGTGATCATCCATCGTCGTGTTCCAGCGTCGTCCTCCAGCGTCGGGTGTCCTCTCCGGGAAGAAGAAGCCGGCCGGCTTCTTCTTCTAAGCCGGCCGGCTTCTTCTTCTAAGCCGGCCGGCTTCTTCTTCCTCCGTGCATGTACGTCGGCGCGTACGATGACGTCGGCGCGTGTGCGGGAAATTCAAACTGAAACTCATTCAAACACATTTTGTATTGGATTGAATACAAATTCCTGTATCCAATCCAATACAAAATAATTCAAAATAAATACAAAGTATGTAATTGGTAAATTCAAACTCTCATTTTGTATTGGATTGGATACAGGAGTTTGTATTCAATCCAATACAAAATGAGAGTTTGAATTTTGTTCTCATTTTGTATTGGATTGAATACAAAGTCCTGTATCCAATCCAATACAAAATAATAGAAAATATATGTATGTGGTTTTGTCTATAGGTATGTGACGGACACTAGGGAGATGTTTTAGAAAAATATATTATTATACAGTATACCGAATTATCGCATTTTCAGTATTTTTCATTTATTTATGTATTCTTGTTTAAGCTGATTTTTTTTGTCTTTTATTTAATTTTATTAAAAGTAATTTTTTTTTTTTTACATGATTGTGTGTTTAAAACATTTTTTATATTCATGATATCTACTAGAACCCTGTTCGGACATATTTCTGTAAGTTACAGGTCTACAATTTAAAAAAAAAAATTTAATGAAAAACAGTGTAACGCTTTGGAACAGAAATCTAGACCTCAGTGTAACGCCCAGGTGGTTAAGGGAGAGGTGGTCCCTATATAATCAAATCTAAAGGCCTGCTACTCTACTCTGGTCCCCAACTAAAATGATCCCTGGAATTGGTAATGTACAAGCAGTCTAAGTATTAAGTATTTTTGTGCTCAATAATAACACTTTATGTTTGGAAATGTGTGTGTGATTCAATGCACTGCCCTAACATTGCACACCATTATTGAGTTGATTATAAATTGAGCGGTGACAATTTTTGTTGTGTTGGGTTTGGCACGCCAAATTAAATTCGGTTTAGAGCCTTAAAAAATCTTGGAGTTTCAGTGGTTACATTTTCATTTTTGCTATGATTTGCATAAACATTAAAATGTCTATCGAATAACTGCATGAGACTGAATGTTCAAACTCACAAGCAGCTATATAATTAGTTAAACATTATTTTCAACTATTCTGCTAGGTTACAGTTTCTTTCATGGCCTCATCTTTAGAATAATTTAAGATTGCAGATTATGCTGTCAGTATGAAAGAAAGTGAATGTTTATATATTGTAGCAAAGAAGCTATAATTCTTACAGTAAAAATGCTGCATGCTAGATGTTAATCCTTATGGCACACTATTCACCTTTGATAGGCACTGAGGAATGCCTTTCCATCCTAATATAGAGCGTGATCTATGAAATATGGCTCTGCAAAAAATCCTAAATAGATTGACTGAGGATATATTGCAGGGAATAGTGTGTTCCAGCTGAATCTTTTAGACTTTGCTAATATCACAGACTATACAAGAGGAATAACCAGATAAATTTAGATATTTCCAAGGTCAACTGCCTACACTGTTACAACTCAAACAAATATGTCAAATGACAATTTCCATTCCAAATAAACAGCATTATCAATAAACTCTAAAATGTGGCTTACTGTATGTCAGGATGAATACAGAATAACAACACAATTTAAAACTTTTTAAAAAATATTACCTTACAATTATGAATTGTACTAAATACACATTTGGGGTTAATAATGTAATGCTTACCTAAATTTATTTTTGATAGTGCATGCATTGTTTAAAGCCCAACTCTCCTTTCCCACCCAAATGTCCTCCTTTTTCATACTTTGGGACCCTAGTGTTGCAAACATTATGACATCAGTTCTCTGCACCACTATACAATGAATGCAGTGTGCCACGGTGGTCGATAATGCCTGCACTCAAATGAAGTGGCTTGAATGACACTGGCTGCCATCCAGCATAGAATAGGGTCAGACACTTGCAGAGTTGATGAGTGTACTGCTGTTAGATGGCCTTCTAGGCAAAACAATGATGGCTGGGTAACTACTATGGTGGTATACAACAATCCGCCAGTTTAGGAAAGGAGTGATTCCAAGAGCTGAAATTGGAGTCGTTACAAAGCCGGTATTTATGCCAAACTGACATAAAGATCTTGGGGTTTATTGTGAACATTTCCTTCCACTCCGTCAGCTGTAGATGAGACACCTGCCTTGGCAAAGGAAGCAATAGGAGAACTCTGCAGACGTTCAAGCCTTAGAATGACACTACATAGCAGAATATGACAACCTCCAAACTTTAGGTGCCGTATCTTATGCCGCTGAATTCCTACCACTAGATGCTACAGGTCTTGTGCCAGATTCAGCTGGAATATGTTGTAGAGGGTTAGAGGATGTGGAAAGTGAGTAAAGAGAAGGTGTGGGGGTCTTTTACCTCCAACTTGTCTCAATGAGGTACAACTTATATTAAGTTCTCTCTGTAAGGCTTGGGTCAAATGCCGTGCTTAACCAGATGTAAATTCCCAATCTACCACCATAGTCGTCACCTGTAGACAAGCTCCCTCACAGCCTTTAGAGGATAGTTGCTGTTCCTGAATCCCCAGGTCTTAGGTTGTAAGTTAAAGTAATGGAATTTTATCAAATGTAAATAATTTTATCAGTGGTAAATACTTAAACCTAAATGATTTGGCAGGGTGCTTCAAACATACAAAACAAGAAGAAAAAACATCACTGTTTCTTGTGTACTTCTGTTACAGTTTTTGTTAAATTTCTTATTTATCACTGATGACTGATAATAATACCTGTGACTGGTTTGCAATTTCTCCGTGTAATAAAAAAAAGTAACTGAAGAAAACTTACGATTTAAGTCCTAAGCCTACGATTTACCGTCTTAAGCAATCATTATGTGCTTTTACACCTGGCTCTTGATTCACATCTTATTCATCACTGGCATCTTGCAATTTTATCAGACAATTTTATCTAGCAATTGACATATATGTTTTTTGAGAATACTGTCTTCAGAGTAGAAATTTATCTCATAATGTAGTCACCTGCAAAGACAAAAAGGAAGATATCTGAATACATGTAAGATATTTGCCACTTTAACTCATTTCTTGCTGCTACTGGAAACATGCAAGTCAGAGTTTATGAGGGATTGGGCTGCTCTGCTCTTTAAACCTGCTTCTGGAAAAATATGCCAAACCCTCAATTCTACCCATATGCACTCATTCACAGCTTTTATGTTTTATTTTCATGCACAAATACTGTATGCAGTCCCTGTAACAGCAAGGAAAACCTGAGCATGCATACCATTGAAAATGGCTCGCATAGCATTGCTTTACTTTTATAGAACATAACAAGGTACTCAATATATATATATGTATATATTTATACATATATTTTTTCTTCAGTTACATAATAATTCTATACCAGTGTTTCTCAAACTTTTTAACATGGAGAAACCACTTAGAATAACTTTCAGGTTCAGGTCAATGACATCCTCACAATAACTAATCATTGGTATCTATTATCCCCCTAGCAGTAATCCCTAGTCTGACTCGGGGTCGATTTTACTTGCAAAAAGCGGTAATCCCGAGTCAGACTCGGGGTACCTAAAAGCAGGGTAAAAACCCACTTACCTTGTTCCGTCGATGTCCCCCGGTGGGGTTTCCCGGTGTTGTCAGTACATGCGCCAGTGCGGCCAGGACTTAGCGGCAGGAAACTCAAATCATTTTGTATTGGATTCAATACAAAATAGCTGTATTGAGTACAATACAAAGAAATATTCATATAATAAATATATAATTTATATATATATATATATATATATATATATATATATATATATAATATATATGCTACGATCCATGCAATATCCATGCAGATAACATCTTGGCTGAGATTCCAATTTAGGATCCTAATACTGGGAGTTTAGAGTGCTAGCCATCATTCTACCTCTTACCTATCCTATTTACAATTTCACATATAAATACATTACAATATTTTACATGTAAATCTGTCAAAAAAAGTTGACCATAAAGTCATGTAGCAATTTATTTTATATCCTTATATCTGGGAATTTTAATATTTTTATAACCACCTTATCATTCAGGACTGGGATGTGGAGTGGGCACAAAAGATGAGGGTGCTGCAATGCTGGTAAAGCTTTTGAGAGATCATGGGGTAGGGGGCCCTTTAGTCATTAAACCTTGATTGCTAAACAGTCTTGTACGGTAAATGCTGTTATTGCAACACCAGTTTAATAGAAAAAATAGGAGAGCATAGCGAGCAGGCTTTTTAAGGCAAACAGTTTTGGTAATAAACAGATATTAATTAAACAAATTTATTGAATCAATATATAAGATAACATGCAAACAAAAATAACAATAATAAACAAACACCAGTTTAACCACCTGGGCGGTTAGCCCGACCTTGGTTCGGGGTAAGTAAACTTGCTACTATCATTTAACCCGAACCAAGGTCGGGGTAGCTAAAAGTATAAACATGCGTTACAGTGCAATCCGATTGTCATACAACATTATATGACAATCGGATTACAACTGAAAAAAAATACTCACCTTCTCCCCGCAGCTCCTCCGGAGACGTCTTCTCTGTTTAGTCTTCTCCCGGCGTGTGCAGTGACGATCTCCGGGGTTTCCCGGTGACGTCGCTGCAAGCGTCGGTGCAGGCGGGAGGAGGGGCGGGAAATTTAAATCAGTTTGCATTGAACTCAATACAAAAAAAGCTGTCCAATACAAAGAAATCTTTATATAATATATAAATAATTGTATTATATATATATTATATAAGCTACTATACAGTTACATTACATTATACACTATTTTTTTTTTTAAAGATTTTTTTTTTAAGTTTTTTTATGTTTTATAAAAAAAATTTTTATTATTACATTTATAAAACTTTAGAAATATTTCGGTGAGTTATGAGGTAATTCATTGAATTATAATTTATTATTGAGTAATTTGGTGAATTATAGCCCACAATCTAAAATAAATTTCCATGCAAAAAATTTAACACTTTTTGCATGGAAGTACGGAAGTTCGGAAAGAATTAGAACACCTGGCGTTCGCGTACACGTCCCTCTGAAATTGCTGATGATGTCAGTGCATGCACCCGTCGACGGGGGTCGTAGCGGGAAATTCAAATATTTTGTATTGGATTCAATACAAAGTCCTGTATCCAATCCAATACAAAATAATACAAAATATATTTATGTGCTTTTGTCTATAAGTATGTGACGTTGGACTTAAAATTTACCACACTAGGGAGGTGTTTTAGAAAAATATATTACTATACAGTATACCGAATTATTGCATTTTCAGTATTTTTAATTTATTTATGTATTCTTGTTTAAGCTGATTTTTGTGTTTTTTATTTAATTTTATTAAAAGGAATTTTTTTTTTTTTACATGATTGTGTGTTTTAAACATTTTTTATATTTATGATATCTACTAGACCCTTGTTCGGACATATTTATGTAAGTTACAGGTATACAATTTAAAAAAAAATTTCATGAAAAACAGTGTACCGCTTTTGGTACAGAAATCTAGACATCAATGAAACGCCTAGGTGGTTAATGAAGATGTGGACTTTAACATAAACTCCTTGTAAATAAATTCATGGATCATGAAATTGCTAGACTTTTGCAAATCATGCTCATCAGTTATATACAGCCTACTTTAGCAACCATGACACTGTTCAGCACTGGGATTTTGATTAACCACTCTCACTGTGTTCTGCTCGTCTTCTGTTTTTTTCTTCCTGTTGCTGTTGTTTTTTCTTCTTTCTGATCCCTGGGTATTGGTTCTTTTTAGTAACGCTCCTGTTATTTCTGACCTATTGAGGTCCTCCTATCCACCTCCTCCTGCATCTATAGCTGTCCCCAATAAAGTTGATTGGGCAACTTTCATGAAAAATGTTTTCAATGGAAAATTCTATTTTGGTGAAAAATAGCAAAAAGTCACCCTAATTTGTTCAGCAATGTCTCCATGCTTCAAAGTATTTACTTTTCTGGCTTTGTGAGCTTAGGCAAAGCCTGCGCATATGGTATTGTGACCAAAATTTCTGAGGGGCTCAGGGGTACCTGGGGGGATATTTCCCAAGTTTTTTCTTTTAAAGCATATCGTTTTTTCTGATAATCAAAGTACAGTCAGGAAAAAGCAATATTGAAATCCCTCAATTTTATGTAACCCTCAATTTTCTGGGTTACAAAGTCTCTAAAAACATAGCCACAGAAACTACTGGGGTCAGGGGATATATACGAACATGTACAAAAAGAAAAAACCTGTATGAAAAATTAACTAAATACTAAAACTAAAAACTGTTTTTAAAGTTTTTTTTTTTAATAATCTTATTTTTTAAATTTTTTAAAATAAATATGTGGCACTGCAGATGAACACACAACCTGACCATGTCAGTGCTCATTATGTAGGAGTTCTTATTTTCAGTAAAGCTTTCAGTCTGTTTGTGATCACTGATTACTGTTAGCAATCTGGCAGGGGTTAAACATTCATTGGGAAAGGCATTTGGTTATTGGCCTATCCTGTAAAAAAAACAACATTTTTGCTTCGCATGCTATTGCAGTCATCATCAGTAAAATTTCTCAAAAAATAATTTTCCAGGATGTCTCTGATGTAAGATTTAACAGATATGTCACATAGTAAAGAGTCATTAAAATACCATCAGTCTGTAGCTGTCTTATGTTTATTAAAGTGAAAAGGAAAGCTGTATAAAATTGCAGATGGATCATAAGGTAGTATGCATGTCTGAATGATAAATATTTGGAAGTAATGTTTGATGAAGAAATATGGAGTGGATCTTAGCTACTGTGGATATTAAAATAAAATGAGATTTTTTTAATGTAAAATGTTTCAAGTCATCAATAAGTAAAAGGTCAGCATGCAATTTAAATAATGTTGTAGCATTGTAGCTTTGTGACTAAGTACATATCAAGAAGACATCCTAACTATAAAGTGCTTCATTATAAAGTCTACTTGAGCAAAAAGAAAACAAATATATCATAACACTTTTTTAAAGGCTATTTAGATTTTGATGTTCCATACATATTTAAAACAGATATTCCTGTATTCTCAAAATGCCCTTTTTTAAACAAACAATCCTGTCATTGTTTTACAGGTGAATATGTAATGTATATACTATATAAATGTATGGCAACTTCTGGGAGCTCTTATGAAACAAAAAGTCTTTAAACTATAATATAGTGACATTTAGTTTGCATAGACACTGTGTATATCAAACAATATAGACAATAAAAATTGTTTTTCACATGTGGTTTATCCTTTGTTTCCTCTCATTCATCTCAGTGCCTCTGTTCTCAGGATGGGATTCTTCATACTGACAAAAGTGGACCATGCCTGCCTTATGTGCATTGAAGTGGCTATGGTTAGCAGAGAAAGACAGCAAAAGAAGCATAAAATGTTGAAATATTAAAAAAAACTCATGCACCAGCTACCGCCCCATTTCCCTTCTAAATCGGGACTTGAAATTGTTCATGAAAATGTTAGATACAAGGTGACTTAAGGGTATACACAAACTTATCTATTGTGATCAAGCAGGATTCATGCCAGGCAGGGGGGCCAGGGACAACATGACAAGAGAACTGAATTGGATATACAATGCCAGGTCTAGACAGATTCCAATCATGCTATTGTCCACCGATGCAGAGAAGTCCTTTGACTGCGTTGACTGGCAATTTATAGAGCAAACTCTAAAATTACTTCTTACCATATGGGATTCAGGAGCTATCAAGGGACTTGAACTGTGTCCCGAAAAACAAAAAATTGCCGCCTCTGCGGATGACCTTTTATTTGCAATTTCTAATCGGTCTTCAAAACTTATTGAAAACTCCGGAGGAGTATGGCTCACTGACAAATTTTAAAATAAACTACGCTAAATCAGTGGTGTTAGATATTTCCCTCCGGGCCACTACATGTGCTCAACTGAAGTGCTTCTTCGCCTTCAACTAGAAACCTCAATCGCTCTCATATCTAGGCACCAAAATACCACGCAACCTTCATCATGTGTTCTCTAAAAACTATTTACCCCTCATTGGTAGTTTACAGTCTGACCTGCGTAGATAGGACAGGGCTGGGTTCTCCTGAATTGGGTGCATTAACATAATTAAAATGAAGATATTGTCAAATTGATAGGGTGTTTATTTTATTATGTTAATGCGCCCAATTCAGGAGAACGCAGCCCTGTCCCATCTACGCAGGCCAGATTAAACTATCAATGAGGGGTTAATCAAAGTTCCATTTTTTTAACTCTCTCTCTCTCTGGAACAATTGTTACGCCCTACTCCCCTACGGCTGTGGCTGCCACCCACCGTGATGCCAGGACTTAAACTACACCCTGCTCTTGGTCACATGTGGGACCTGTGTGCCAGATATTTCCATAGACTAGACGTCTCACCTTTTCAGTCACCTCTCTTCCCTGTTCGAGTAACCTTTCTTTTCCCACCTGGAGTAGATGACCCAGCCTTTACTCGGCTAATGTCAGCTGATATTTGCAGACCTCAGCATTTGAAATGAGCACCAGGTCAATGGGAATCCTGTCTGGATTTCTGGAGGGCACTTCAGCTCTCCCATTTTCTATGCACGCTCCAATCTAGTTTGAGTTTCTACAGACCTCTGACACCCTTTGATTATGTGTTGAGGAGGAGGGGATATGACAAGCTCTTTCATTAATTTATGCACTCCTACAGACCCCTTCCCTGACTTATTACACTGCTTATTTCTCAGTTTAAGAATCAGATTTGAGAATCACGCTGTTACCAGAATAGAAAGAGAGACAAAAGCATCAATTAGCAGCTGGTCCCAAGAATTGAATTTTAAAATACTATTTCCATAGTATCATACTCCCGAGAAACTTCAGAGGCGCTTTACTACTGTGTCAGATTGGTGTTGGAGATGTCAGACAGTGGTAGGTTCCATGCTTTACATTTTCTGAAAATGCTCACAACTGCGACATTTCTGGTCAACGATCAGACGCATTATCCAGCAGATAACAGATGCATAAACCCTGTTTTATTCCTCATGCAACATAAACCCGTTTTCACAGAAAATGTACAAGGACTTGGTGATTAGACACCTTAAAATATCTACAAATTTCTGCATACTGGAAGGAACCTGACCCCCCACCGATTCATATGTGGTTGTAGAGGGTCATTGAAATCCACCTTATGGAAGACCTGATCTGAGGGAAAAGTAGAAAATCTTTACCACATGGTTCTATTGGTCTCAATTTACCAAATCTGTGGAGTATAGCCGCCACCTGGGCTCAACCTGGACTTCACATATCTAGATATCTGACTATACATTTAATTCCATGTATAGTCCCTGTACCAAGTCAGAGGCACTAGCAAACTCATTGCCCTATCCTCCATTGGCAACCACCCCCCGCCCCCCCCAGAGACACTAGCACTATGCTCACGACACCCCTATTTTTTCGACCCATGGCATAACCATGGATAGAACGCAGGTCTGTACCTTACAATTTTATAACTTGTCATTGTAGGGACACTACGCCTATATGCTGACACACATCCTAATAGGATTACTATTGTTTTTGGGCTGATTTACCACTTTTTGCACTTTTACTGGTATTTTACTTACATCTGTATATTTCCCTGGAACACTCTACTGTTTTTACCTTCCCCATTTTCCTCTTTCCTTTGGTTGTTCCATTGTATGCCCCTCCCTCTGTTTTCCCTCCAACATTAAGCAATATTTGAGATTTAGGCAATTGGTGATTTTTACATTGAAAAAGAAAGAACATTTGCACTTTAGAAAGTTTAAAATGAAATTATAATAAGTTTATACGGGTGACATGGCAAGACATATATACAGGGTGACACAGATAAATACATATAAAAACATATACAAGACACAGAATAATACAGATATGTGATCAACAATAAATCATTAGATGTATTTTTAATGCAAGCTGTGTATACACCTGAATTTGACATGGTATTAGATTCCCTGTAGAGCAGGTCTGCAGTGTGAGATAAATATACAGCACAAGGAGGCAACCAGTTAGGAGGCGATGCAGTGTTTCTCAAGCTTTTCAATATGGGAGAACCCTTGAAAAAACTTTCAGGTCTTCAGGGAGCCTCTACTATCATATTTATATGGACAGCTCACAGTATATTAGCATTGTGATTAGTAGGAAGAATTCCTCTTACATTGCTGGTCATTGGAAAGGATGTCACCCCCACAGATATTTAAAAAGATAATTTGTGCCAGTGGTAACTGACCTGAGAGGTGCAAATTGCTCATTGCTCAAGAAACCTCTAGCAACTTGTAAAGAAAGGAACCTTAGTTGAGAAACACTAAGAGATGACCTAATTACTGTGCTGCTTCTTCCTTCATAATCCACCAGGATAACCTGGGCTCCTAAAGAAGTGGTTGAAATGATACTGGCCACTGGACTGGTGACATCTAGCTGCAGTACTGCAAAAGCTGCCTTTATTATTCTGTCGTTAATGGGATAATTATTTTTATCTTGTGTTTTTGTCTGCTTTATGTTGTAGATAACTATATTTCTATAACATTATAATTAATTTTCTTTTAAAATAAGAATAAATTGTAGATGATAACCTAAGCAGCAATACATATACAATAAAAGAATTGTCTAATAAATGCATCAGTAAAATGGGTTGCTTTTAAAATAGATATGGAAATAAGCTATTATGATATGTAAATATGTAATTTTATATACATTTCTTTAATGCAGTGGCTAATATGCTTTTTGAAAATTGATGCTTTTGATAATATACAGTATAGTATGACAGAACAATTCATAGGATACTCATAAAATGATTTCATTTGCATGTGTTCCCTGCACAGGAGCCAGGAAAATTATTGAAGCCTAATTCCATGTTCCTACTTGTTAACTATTACAGCAAACTATTATCTGATTACCTTCTGTACGTTCCTGCTATCAAACACATATATACTAAGCTTTGTATTGAAATTCATTAGATTTTTTTTTTTGCATTTTTTTTTTTTATAGTTTTAAACTATTTTAAATAACTATTTTACATTATGGACCTGATTTTTTAAAGCTTCTTAAGACTGGAGAAGATACACTATCTGGTCCAGCATTGAAAATATTTTCTAAATGATAGCTAATGATTTTATAAAAAAAAAATATTCCAGGTTTTCTGGATCACCCAGGTTCTCCTATGATCTATATTCACCAGTCTCCAGTGTCTGTTTACCAATTCTGAGTTGAATACAGTGCAATATAGCTAATACCCATCATGTAAAAAAATGACATTACCTTTAGAAAAACTCAACGGGGAAAAACACAACAGTAAAAAACCGAGTTAAGAAAAAGAACCTAACTATTTTACTTCTTTATATGTTGCCGATGGAAATTTTTCTTAATTTCCTGTCCTGGGAAGACAACCTTTTTACTGAACAAAAAGTAAAGGAATCTCTCCAATGGAGCCTCCAACTGCAGAAATTTTTTACAGTTCTAATTCTTCCCCATTCTATGCAAATCTAAAAATGTGGGTAAAGATGCATTTAATAAATCAATCATACAACTACACTAATACCAGATATACCTATATCCTCTTTTTACATACAGATGTGGCAGTTGAATTACTTTTCTACTAAAGCTAAGATCCAACATGAAAGCTCAATCCAATAATTTACCAGTATATATTATGTGGTTAGAGTTTATAGTTATTATAAGTTCTAATAGTAGACATTACCAGGCATAATATCTATGACACAATAGAATATTACTCACAATCTTCATGTAATATTTGATACAGCCATATACTTTGCACATTGGTGTTGAGTAAATTGTGTTTTGAAGCATTTAATAAAAGTAAAGTAATAAAAGTACCAACAATAGGTCATTTTTCTTACTAATGTATTGCTTTGCTAGAAGCCGAGAAAACATATATATGAAAGTTAAACAAAACAGTAATAAAACAGTAATATATTTATTTATTTTAATTTAAATATAATGATTAGTTTTCAATTATGTGACACATTGCTATCAAATATTAAAAATAATTATATTGAAATCCCTTCATCACAGCAATGACAATGTATCATTTAAAATGATAGTTCATAATACATTCACAGCTTGTGCTCAACATTCAAATAGTGAGTAATTTTAATATTTTGATAGATATTAAGAGCAAAGTGAGAATCACTTGACCCCGAAGTGTCATCAGGTTGTACTGAACATTTTTTTCAAGCACCTCTTCTTTAATTAAGATTTGTCATTAGCTGCCTATTCCCTCCTCAGTGCATAATGGAATGCAAAATTTTCTGTCAAATATATATATTTTTTATTTTTTTCATGTCAACACTTAGAATTTACGTAGGCATCATGCTGTCACAGTCAAGTGAAAGCAACAGTGATTAGTTACCTGTGGATTTTTGGTTTGCAATCTATAATGATTTTTTTTTTTTCATCCTTCACTGCAAATGTATGGTAATGTCATGCAATGCAATGTTTTTTTTTTTTACTGCTTAACTCTGTTTTAATGCATTGCCTTAAAATTATTTATGGAATTACATTTAAGAGTACATTTTATTCTAGTATAGTGGAAAGAAAAGGCAGGAAAATAGGCTAAAATAGTAGTAATCTTCTTCTAGTAGTAATGTTAAAGTGCCCTTCTTAAGGTCCAGACAGTATTAGTCTATGACTTTATGCCATTTTCCTGTTCATTTTTTCAGGAGAGAACGCTATTTATTCCTCCATGAACAAATTAAATTAGCAGTTTTAAATGGCAAGTGCAGCAAGTTGTAGAACAAAATTATAAAATTTAGCAAATTATAATATTATTATGCAAGGGTTGATAAACTCATATAGGCAAAACATCTTTCTGCTTTGCTGATATAAGCCAGCTACTGTATATTTGTCTTCTAAATATGCAGGCTATAAGCTTTACCTATTAGTGTCTGTGGTTATTGTTCTTCTTATCTCAGTTGGTTTACTAAAGGAGTAATGTTTAGTTTGCAAATAAAATTTTTACTTAGTGAATGAGAAGAAGCTATGACTTCCATATTTATCCAGCCATTTGCAAACACTGGAAATGACCAAAGGGCAAAACATGAAAGTGAAGCAATCAAAAAATTTGCGGGACTGTCCAAACACAATGTGGTTCTGATAGGCCATGAAGTACTTTCCAGGTCAAGAGTTCTTGGTGATTGCCCTTTTTCTAAAGACTTAATCTGTGAGATGCATTTTAACATGCGTGGTGTTGCATGTTTTCTATTTGTGCATGCACAATGAGTCCTATTTAATAAAGCTTTCCATGGCTGGAGAAAATACACTTTTATCAGTAAAGCTGGGTGATACATCACACCTGGAATGGTTTTCTTGGAGGATAAGTCATTTGCTAGCAAATGTTTTGAATCCTGGGCCACATCAATTCCAGGTTTGCTGGATCACCCACCTTCACTGATGAAAGTGTATCCTCTCCAGCCTTGGAGAGTTTTAATAAAGCAGGCCCAATACATTATACCATAATGAATCATGATGCATGTCTTAACGGATTCATCAATTAGAATTACTTTGATGACCAACAATGTTAACCTGTGCTTTCAAAGCCACTTGAAAACACCCAACTGTCATTAGTTTTATATATTATAATGCATTTCACCAAAATGGCTGACATTTCTGTAAAAATAAACCAGTTTTAACCAAAGTTTAGTTTATTACTCTGTTAGTAAGTCCTTGGCCCTTAACTATATTACTTTCAAGTGACATACCTCATGACATTAAACTCAAGGGTCATATTTTTTTTTTAATGGCTGTCCAGATTCATCTAGGTAACTAGAAATGTTAACAATAAAATGAAACTATTTAGGTCAGTTGTGTTTATTATGTTGTTTAAAAGATAAACTAAACAGACAGCATAGCTAGTGCATTCTGTTTAAAGATGTATTTTGTCTGATTAAAACTATGGAAATGCTGTCTCCTTGAGCATAAGGCACATAATTTAACAGTTTTTTTTATTATTTTTTTATACTTTTTATGTAAAGAGATACACATTCTTATTGTCCAGGTGTGAGCTTATCTTGTAAATAATAACAATAATTTATCATTAATAACAATTTAGTAATTTGTAACTTATGTACTTGAATATAAACCCTAATTTATGGCACCAAAATTACTTATTAATGTTTGGGTTATATTTGGGTCAGTTGACAACTGAGTGCACCGAGGAGTGTGCTGGAGAGGGCTGGTAAAAGTTTCCTGGTTTGAACATCTAAACAAAGCTGAATGATGTTGTACTAGGAATGATGTATTATTAATAAAACATGGTGGCAGTTAAAACAAAAAAGAAACTGAATAATGGCAGTAGGGAGACATAGAGGACAATGTGAATGAATGCAGAGGAAAGGAGGTTTATCAGTAGCTAAACAGAGATCTAACAGTGAAGCAAGGGGTGGTAATTATACCAATGCCCCCTACTAAGCCCACAGGTTTATGGTAAAAAATGTAAAAAAATAAAATATATAATATAAATGTAATGCAATGTTAGGCCTTAAAATGATTGTTAAATCTCATGTGTCAATTCTAGTTTTGCTGGTTTGGAGAGGCCATTAACATACTTCCTACATGAGGAATAGTGGTTTTAGTGTAGTTGTAGGCATAATTGCCTGCTTATTGCTTACAATGCTTTTATACAGTGTCTGCTGTTTTCAATTTATTTGTTGTCCTGTGGCAGCTTGTAGCAGTTTAGCATGATCAATGACCTTGCAGATCATAGCCTCCTTGGTATGTTTAATTTGATAATAAAAAGTGCCTCTACCGACCTTCTCTTGTAATTCATGTATTTCACATCTGCTTCAGTATGCATTGGATGAATAGGCTTTTCCCTGCCAAGGCATAGCCCTTTGCACCTATGCCAAATCTTTGCGAAATGGTATCTTTAATAAGTAGGCTCCATTAAGTCAATGTTTTTGGCTCAACCTCAATTGTCCTAAGAACAATTTTGTAATATCCCTTTTCAGACGGCTCACTGGCAGATTCTTTTTCAAAGATGATGGGTATTACAATTTTCACTGTGATGCTGGGAAGAATTCCAAACACAGAAGGTTTACAGGATTTTCTGTTTACTACTGTGGAAAAAAACACACATTTTATTGCTCATAAAAAGAATTAATGTCTGTCCAATTAGGAACAGTTCCCAGTAACAATAATTGATAATTTCCTATTAGAGCCTAATAAATATGTAACACTTCCAAAGTGTAGTACATTTAATCTTATCATAGTATATGGCGAAAACATCTAATTTGTTCTTTAAATTAGTCATAAAATTGCAGAGTATCATGCCAGTGTACTTTTACAACTGGTAAATACAATGTATTTTTGCATTGGAAACAACTTTGCCCTACTGCCAATGACATTTATTCTTTTATGATTGCCAACAGCTTAAGTAATCATTTTGTAATAGCCAATCAAAAATAATGCTGCTAACAAAGCATGATGTTCAGTGATAGGAAAGTTGATTCTTGTACACTGTTTCCTAGTTTCCTAAACCCAGAATTTAATCCTAATCCCTAATTCCTGATAGTGTTTGAAACTAATTGCATCATTTTCATAGCCTACCATTCCGCCGCAGGCTCAACCACAGTCCCAAGTGCAGATGGAAACCATTTTGTGCACATGGGTGCAGCTGTGAAGGAATTGTTGATCTCTTTTTAAAGTAAAACTAAAATTAAAAAAAAAATTTAGATAAAGCAGATCTTTTATTGCAGACCGGTGATACACTGAATACAATTTTTTATTTAGACTTACATGACCTCATTCTGTTAAGGGTGCTGGCATGTTCATCTGGTCCTCTTCCAGGTGTTGGATCCTTGGCCATTCTAACTTGTCAAGCCAGGATGATGTAAATCCTGCATAATAATGCAGAGGTTCAGTCAGTCTCGGCAGAAATAGGGGATGCTGGGATATCCTATATATGCATACACAGCTCAGAGTTTTTTAAGAAAAGATTCCGAACAGACAAGTAACATTTTAAACAAACATAATATTTTTTTCCAAGCTGTGTTGTGATGTTGGGTAAAAAAGGTAAAAAAAAATATTTTTGGCATGTAGAGGGACACTTTTCAGGCCCCCCTATATATACTAAGTGTATCACTGTTGTTCTCAGTCCATTTAAAAGGGAAATAAGAGTCCCTGATACAAATACTCATATTTATCATCAGTCTGTTACATGACATAAGACAAAAATATTAGACTCTGGCTCAGGGCTCCCAATAGAACAAAAATCATGCGAGAAGTAAAGAGAATTTTGTACTTCTTACTAGTTAGTGTGCATTGGGATTAACTGATGCTTATTTGTGTAAACTCAAAGCAATAAGGGCCTTTTTAAGGGCCGTTTTAAGGAAAGTATTGCATCTATTTAAAGTGCAATTTTAAATTTGGTAGAGATTACCCATTTGCCATAAACAGCCCTAATTGTTTTCCCCCTTATACCTGTAACACATACTTCCCCACATTTACCACCAGAGCCCTTTCCTACTGTATTAGTTGTAAAAGACAAAGAATGATAGAGAAGTTAGCAACAAATTATTAAGTCTGGGGAAGGGGAAGTGAAGTGCATCTGGCCCTGGCTTTTGTAATCTCAATCTAAGTGTCAATCTAAGTGTCCTTATTGGTGTCATCTTTTTCCCAGAAACATTGGATTTTCAATTCAGCCAAAATCACATGCTTTGGACAACATGCATATGGATACCTAATTAGTGTTGAAATCAGTAGTGCTTGACATTCCAAAAGCTTTATGAGGCTCATAAAAACAGCCAATGGGAAATCTATTTATAATTTTCCTTTTGGTTCCTGGGCAGCTCATAGCGTTTTCCTAAACAGGATGCGTATTGTGCACTGTCCATTACACTCTTTTAGGAACGGGCATTTGTAGAGGCACTGGTAAATGACATTGGTACTGAAATGAAAACTACCATTACAATTTAAATTCTTTGTTTATTAAAAAAAATTGAAATGAATAACCTCAACTTTGCAGTTGCCAGACATTATTTTGAGCATTTACAATTGCAGAACAGTCAAACAAAAATGGCTTGTGATTGGATAGTAAAGAAACAGAAACTCACTGAAGTGACCTTGTGTTCTCTTTATAAATCAGGTAGCTAATTTTCTCAGAATTGCATCAGAATGCTCCATAATGGAGCTTAATGTACAAACAGCTATGAGTATTTACAACACCAACACATTAGAATCAGTTTGAGCAAGAAGCCAATTAACAGTATTTTTTAGCTATAGAAATTAATCCTAACACACTTAAGAGAGTAACAAAACACAACAGTAACATACAAACTCCAAGCAGACAGACCCTAATGGGATTTAAACTCCTTATCTTTGAGCTTCCAGACATGAATCCTAACGAACCATATGAGAACCATGGTGGAGCAAGGATAGAAACATCTTGAAGTACATTCCTCAGAAACCACAATAGCATTTAGATTAGGATTAATAGACCTCATTGGTTTGTGCCTTTCCAAAAACCATGCCCCAAGTTAACATTACAAGTATATCACTAAACAAGTCTGGTTCCTTACCATTATCATGAAGTACCAAAACTACACACATTTTTAATGTCCAGTTTGACTAACCGAAAGCATAACCAGAATAATTTAAACATCGCTGAATAAGCTAAATAGTGCTTCAAATGAATTTAAAGCCCATTATGTGTCAAGCTTTCCTTTCACATTTACATAATCACATTATGTTTTACTAATTAAATTTCCTTCTTGCCATTACAAAACATAAAGCTAATGTATTATTATATTTATATAAACAATTCATAACAGCTTAGGATTTTAACTAATTGACTCTTTTAAAGCAAACATTTTTTCTTGTTGAAAACAAATTATTTGCAGAGTTACTTACTTAAGTGTGTTTTTCCTTTTTTAGAAATAGTTTGTATTTATGATGATATTTTATGCAGAGGGAAAAGATAAATGTGATTCAAGCTTTCTGCAATTCACTGGTCCATGCATTTGATGATAAACTCTCCATCATTAGAGGGGAATGTCATTATATTAACATTCTACATGTAAACAAGTTTTTATGAGCTTCCCCAAAGCTGCCTAAATCAATGTGTTATTCAGTATCTTTTGTGAAATGATGGTCATACACTGTAAACTTTTTGCTTGATTTTGCTAACTTCCCATCATTTTCTCTTACAAGTATTTCACTGAGTTTTCAGAAAAAATAAAAGAAATAAAACTGAAATAGTGAGTTTCAAACATACCCATGGCACTGTATACATGTCATGAAACAGCTCATACACAATGAAAGGTAAAACGGGGGTGCTGAGAGGGTAAAGAAGGGTCAAAAAGCAGAAAGTGGTTCCTCAGAGTAGCACCAACATATCAAATTGCAAAACCAAGGAAACAAGTGGTAGGCAATAGAATCTCAGTTATGGAGTAATGAGTAAGTGAACATTCCAGTGTATAGGAATTCAATCCAAGGTTGTCATAAAAATCAAAACTTCAAATATTTTTCTGCCAAAATGTAATTTAGCTCCTCGCTAGTATATCCAGCATACAGTCTTTCACTTCACCAAATCATAAATATAGGGACTTCCAGGATTTCACAATCATGACGCGGGTAGCTCGGACCTTCTAGCCCATCCCTTATAAACACCATTGTCATAACTACCTTCTACTACCAAACTCCCCCTGCATTCCGCTAGAACTGACTTCCATTGGTCAATAACATTGACAGCACCCCCACCTGGGAACAAGAGAATAAGCCTTCCCCCAGTAGCGACCTGGAAAAATAGCGCATACCACCCCACCGCACTTAAACCAAGGAGTACCAGTGCACCCCACCACCCCCCACCGACCTATGTGAAGATGCACCCCCATCCCCAAATACCGACACCCAGTAGTGACCCCAAAGAACACCCTGCCCAATTGACAGGGAAGTTTAAATTCACCCCTCGCAAGCACCCAAACAAGGAGTAATAAAGTATACTAACCCCTATTACTAACCTCTGGTAAGTAAGTAACAAATCATAGCAACCCTAGTAACTAACAGTAAAAATACTGTACTCCCCACCCCCCAGCGGTGGCCCCAAGGCGCAACACCGTGTACCATCCCTCGATACTGACAACTGTGAGAAACTGCGATTACCTCCCCCAGTGCAGACCCTAGTAAGTACTACTAACTCCCATTCCCCCTGTACTGCCGATTGTGGGAAAGCAAAGACCATGCCCCAGCACAGACACCCGTGAATAATACCCATAACATCTCCCAGCACGACCACTGAGAGAAGCACTGTAACCATTCCCCCTGTTATGTACGTCAAGGACTAATAGTGCAGACCAGCACGCCATCCTGACCCCAGGTATTAAAATTGTACAACCCCCTCCTACAGCCCTGCTATCAGGGGCAGCCAAGTACGCCATCCACCCCAGCACTACCACCCGGCGAAATAGCGGAAACCATCCAAACCACTTATTACCACCCGTGTCTGCCTCCCCTTGCGGACGTCCCCAAAGCCCTACAATCGCCCAATCCCGCGTGCAACCCCCCTGCTCCAAAACCCCAAAGCCTGCAAAAAAAAAAAAAAAAAATTTTTCTTTTAACACCTGCAGGTTCTGAGATTGTGCCCCAACCTAAACTGTCATCCAGAGCCCAAAAACGAGGGCTCCCAATGCCAATTAAAGCCGATTTTAGCAAACAGGAAGTGACGCTATTAACCGGCCGCGTCACTTCCGGTTTTGCGATCTGGCCCAAAAAAAAAAAACAGAAGAATCACCTCCCGGGCCCGAACAGTGCCTGGGAGGCAGCAACAGCAGCCCCCACTACCACCAATGATTCCAAGGACAGCCGCAGACCATTAGTAGTTGGTAGTTTCTTAGCTAACCAGACAGCTCCCTGCAGGGCCATAAGTCAGCCCCGAGCAGGCAGGTGGGGGGGGGGGTTTGGGGGGACCAACACACCGCAGGCATGCCCTGCGAGGCCGCAGCCCTCCTATGGAACTGATGCAAAGGAGGTTAAAAGCTAACCTCCCTTAACATCCCCCCTTCTAATATCTAGGTACCAGACTTCATCTAAAACCCTAGACTCCTGAGCTGGGCCCAAAGACCCCGAAAACAACTCCCTCTCCCTACCTGCGTCCTTACAGAAACTTTTTCTGTCCAAAAGAGGGCCTCTCACTATCGTCCAGCCCCTTTTAACATCTCCCATTCCTAATCTCCTCCTATCCCACGTTGTACACTAGCCCAGCCCCCTCTGGCAACACTACCTTTTTTCTTAACCCCTTAAAAGCTCTGGGCTAGGCCCCAGCACCCGGTCATGTAGGCACTGCGCCTAATTCTTACGGCTACGTGCCTCTCTTGAATTTAGTGACATATATATGGGAAATGAGGGTAAACTTCTGTTTGTGTACGGTTACAAGCCTTTAAAAAGGAGGTCCTGTCCAGGATCAGGGCTCCAGGATAAGTTTAGCAGTATACTGCATTCCAGAAACACTGTACACAGAAACATACCCACCATACATGATAATGGGTGCCTAAGCTCCATAGCCACAAAAGCAAAGAGTAAAATTTGGAGATTCTGGAAGGGGATAGTACCATTAAAAACTAAACCTCCAAAGCAGAGAAAATATTAGAACTATTTGCTACCCACAAACAAATTTGCATTTATTGCTCATCCAAACAGGACCAAGCAAAGTCCTGTTCCAATGCCTGTGCATAGAAAGGCTAGGCAGTATTATAAGAAGATATATAAACATAAGGATCACCCTGGCATGCCCATTTAAACCGAGTAAAATGCAAAGGGAAGGGTTTAGTATGTATTACACTCCACAAAACATTGTAGAAAAAAATCCATCAAAGCGATGTCAAAAATCAAGGTTTTTAGTTTTGAACTTATCATTATAATGATTGCACTGGGGAACAATTTTGAACAAATTTTTCTTTGACTTAAATTTTTAAGCCTATTTACTCTAAATAGGTATGCTGATTCTGAAAGTGCAGTTAGTTTTCTTCTATCACGTCAGGTTTTTTCTCTACCGCTTATATTAATGAGATTACTGTGGCGTGGATTTGTATAGGCTATTCATTTACACGCAAGACAGTGTGGTCAGAGGTTGTGCGCTGCTCAACGTAGTGAATAAGCAAAGTTTATTTTTCTACTTACACACGTATTTCCTTTCTTTCAGATCATGTCTGGCTCCGCTGTTTCTTGTTGTAAGTGCCTAAACAACCCTGATTCATTTTGTTTTATCTGTGGCAGTTTCACCATTCCCAGTCAAAGGGTGAACATCAGCAAATTTGTGGAGCAAGCCTATTTTGCATATTTCAAAGGTAAATTTGGTGATCAAGATAAGTCCTGGGCCCCTATAAGGTGTGCAAACAGTGTGTCAAGGGTTTACGTATGTGGACAAAGGGAACAAGTGATTGGATGCCATTTGGTATACCTATGGCTTGGCAAGAGACAGGAGATTATTTCAGTGACTTTTACTTTTGTATAGTGAAAACTTCAGGATATACCAAGAAAAATAAATGTAACATAAAGTATCCTAGTCTACGATCGGCTATACGCCCAGTGGCTCATTCAGATGAAATCCCAGAGCCGGTTTTCGTTACACTACCCTCTCTTGAAGAACATTATTATGGTGATGAACTAGGTGACAACAATGATGAAGAGTTTGAAATTGAAGGGGACTCATAAGGGATTTGATCAGCATGAGTTGAGTTTGGCACTCGATTTGGGACTTTCGAAGAAGGCTTCAGAACTCCTAGCATCAAGACTGCGTGAGAAAAACTTACTTGAAAATGGAACAAAGGTACTTTCGAACCACAGAAATTGCATTTCTGCAGTACTTTAGAACTGACAGTGGATTTGTGTATTGCCATACCTTACCTGGTTTAATGGAGGAATTAGGAATTCCAATCTATAACTCAACTAAATGGCGACTATTCATCGATAGCTCAAAGCGGAGCTTAAAGTGTGTTCTCCTTCACAATGGTAATATATTTAGGTCAGTCACAAGTGGCCATTCAGTTTCTCTTTTTGAAGAATATGCAGACATAAAGAGAGTCATTGAGTTGTTGCATTATCACCAACACAATTGGGTCATCTGTGTTGACCTTAAAATGGTATGCTTCCTTCTTGGTCAGCAACGCGGATTCACTAAGTATCCCTGTTATCCGTGCATGTGGGACAGCAGAGCTCATGAGAGACATTGGCTACATGAGCCACTTGTTGATAGAAAGAATATTATATTCCCGCCTCTGCACATGAAACTGGGTTTGATGAAGCAGTTCGGTAAAGCTTTGCCAACTGAAGGAAACTGTTTAAAGTACCTCATTTTGGCATTTTCTAGCCTGTCATTTGAAAAAATAAAGGCCGGTGTGTTTGATGGTCCACAGATTTGGCAGCTTATCAAAGATGAACATCAGGAGAATGTCAGAAGTCGAACGATTCCACCAAGATTTGAAGGTGATGGAAGGACGGTACCAGGGTGGATGGGATGTACATATGATAGCTGACTATTATTGGAGCATCCGGCGGGATGGTCCTAACACTGAACACTCCAGGAAAAGTTATAAACATAAATTTTTACCTCAACCGCTTTCCTGATTCATTTTCAAATGTTTTACTGTAAAAAAATGTCATGGAGTAACAATAAATCCTTTGTATGAAAGAAAAAAATTTAAATAAACAGTACATTCAAGTTAATATTTCATTATTTTTTCATTGTATGTAAAATTTGTATGTTTTTGACAAAAATGAAGAGTACCCTGTATTGTAAAAACTGGATGTGATAGCAAAAAACTGTGGTAATTTCTGGATTTACCACCCAAAAATTTGTAAAAAACAAGTGTAAGATCTAACTCATCAAAAAATGCGTTCTCCAGTGTTATTCATGAAAGATGTTTTACCTTTATGGGTTCCTTACTTGAGTTTTAGAGTCCTGACGTTTTTACCCTCAGTATAAAAATTGTGAAACAATGACTTATGATGGCTTATAGTTGAGTTATTAGATGTATACCTATATAAGATTAGAGGTGTAGGTATGACAGAGGTATAGGTATGATCCTGAGTCTTTGCTTTACCATGGTACAAATTGAAGTGAAAGGAATGTAATCTATGTTTCTAAGAAAGAGGAAATAACAAATCAAACTCAGTTATACTATACTAAGTATTTACTCAGTGCAATTATTTACTCACTGCAATGGAGCACAGTTTTGGCAAACGTTTTAAGTTATCAAACTTGGAATATTTCCATTAAAGGCTCTCTTTCATCTTTCATGTTTTTTTTAGGATCCCTGCCCTTTACAGTCAGCATTGGTATATTCATCTCAGTCATTTTTTAAAAATATAATCTAGAGTTTTTAAAAACCTATATTTGCTTTGATTTCTGATCCTGATTATGCAATTTTTTTAGTCATTTAACTGTTTTTTTAATCCTGTTTGCATGCATTAGTGATCTTTAATCTTATCATATTGGTTATTAAATACGTCCTAATAACCAATTGCCAATTAATTGAATATCCCACTTTAATCATGCAATTGAAGACTGTACATAAACACTGTTAGCTTTATATAAAAAGCTGCTTTATACTAAGTCTAGTTAAGTTATCTGTCTACTATTCTGCAAATGTAGGTTTTTGCATTCATTCCCATACAGTCTGTGAGTGCTAAGTTTATACAATATTTACACCAGGCCACCATTCCTCATAAGGGAACAGATACAGTAGTCATCAAATAGTAAAGCATATGGTTTCAAACTTCACAATTAAATAGCTGATGTCAGGCTATAGAGAGAAAAACAGTTCATGAAGCCTGAGTTTTCATGAATATATTAAAACATGTATCAGAACCAATGGTTAAGAAGTCATTTGTATTTTTATATCAGGCTGTGAAACAGGAATTTATAAAACTTGGAATAAAAAGTCAAGATGAAAATTGTCCTTTTAAACTGATTCCACTACATACACGTACTTGTTCATACACTCCATCAAAGCACAAACTTCCTTAAATTTGCACATTATTGTAATGGGAGCAGTATGAAAGCAAGTGTCATGGCATTGAGCAGTAGCACTTGAAATTTTAAAAACTACGTTTGCTGTTTTACATTCTAAAGTTTAGAACCTTGTTAGAATTTTTAAGGTCATTCTTGTTCAAGTATAAAAGTTATTAAAATAATAGGAACTGCCAGGATGTGAAACACAATTATAATAATTTAGATTAGGGGATTCAGACCAGTTTGCTCTTTTTTATTACAAGGCAACCAATAATTTAGCCAGAACGAGAAAGTAAATTTAACAGAGGTATATTTATTTGTCTGATTATTAAACCAAGACAAAAGAAAATTAAATCAAAAGTGTAGTTGTTAGCAACTGTTTGTAACTTTTGTTTACTTTCCACATAAAATTAATGGTGTAACAACACAACAAACAATATTAATTTTCTCCTATAAAGCTGGCAAATCTAAACAAGTAAAACAGGTTTAAAACATACTAACACTATCTACAGTACAATATTAATATTCAGTTGAATAATATCTAACTTCAATAATTCATTTTAGTAGTATTTAATTTTAATCTAAATAGTCAATTTAGATGATGAGGCCTGCAATTGATGGTACAGTGAAATATGTTATTCCTTTAAAAAATTTGGGGGTGGCTGCAGGTGGTTTATGTAAAGTATGAAGATGTAGTTAACACAAGTTATTATGAAGTATTTCCTTTGACGAAATATAATCACAGTTATCTTTGTCTTTTTCCATAAGGTCGGCAAAATCAGTTTTAAAGTCTGATCACCATGAGCCTTATTTATTAAAGCTCTCCAAGCCTAGAGAAAATACACTTTCATCAGTGAAGCTGGGTGGCCCAGCAAACCTGGAATGGATTTCTTCAAAGTCATTTGCTATTTGCTAGCAAATGTTTTGAATCCTGAACCCGATCCATTCCAGGTTTGCTGGATCACCTAGTTTCACTGTTGAAAGTGTATCCTCTAAAACCATGGAAAGCTTTAATAATTCAGGCCCCATATCTGTGCTGAAGTGGTGATCAACGTTTTTTGTGGATATAAAAAGCAAACATTAACATTGATGCTTAACTAAATGCCAAACCTAACACTAACCCTAACTCTTTATTAGCAAATGCATTGGATTTCAGTGATGACATGGCTTGTATTTTTTTTGCCCCTATTTAAGTTTTAATGTACAGTTGTAAAAAAAACTACATAATACAAAAGAAGGGTACAATTTCTGGATGGTTCAGAACAAAAATCCTATATACCAGGTAAAATATTTGAAAATAATGTATTGTGCAAAAAAGTAAGGATCAGTATATCGAAGACTTGGAAAAAGAAAGAAAAGAAAGGGAGTGGCAAACATTGGTGATTTGGTAGATAGCTTTCATGGCTTTTTAGCACTAGGGTACCGGGCTTAAATCTCAGCCATGACACTATCTGCATGGAATCTGTATGTTCTCCCCATGTTTGCAAAGGTTTCTTCTGGTCATTACAGTTCCCTCCCAAATCTCATGGTATGAACCATTCCATGGTAGGAATATTAGATTATGAATCCCCTTAAGGATCAGCAAGTGTCATGACTATGGACTTTGTAAAGCACAAGTGTTATATGTTGGCACTGTATAAATACAAGTAAATAAAACAATTGTTACTGTTGCAGATTAACGTGGTTGAGTAATGTAATCACATGAAAAAAATTAATAAACCAGTTGTAAGCACATTAACTCAAGTCAATTTGGACAATATACTAGACATTATTTCAAGGTATTCTATAGTCAGGAAAGAGCCATAAAGCTTTCCAACTAGCTCAATACTACAAAAGAGGTCTTAAATCTTCCTCCCTGGAAATCAGAAAGCATTCATAATTTTTAACCAATAATAGAAAGGCAATATCCCAAGCGATTTCCAGAGTGCATTTTTACTGGCCTGTTAGGTAGCAAGTACAATGAAATAGACAAGAAAAATACCAGTATTTGTGTAATAAACTTAGATATCTGTGTCCAGAATGTCTGAATAATCAGT
This sequence comes from Pyxicephalus adspersus, assembly GCF_032062135.1. Lineage (NCBI taxonomy): Eukaryota > Metazoa > Chordata > Amphibia > Anura > Pyxicephalidae > Pyxicephalus > Pyxicephalus adspersus. The sequence goes on along the minus strand of NC_092862.1, from coordinate 67,952,508 downwards.
CAGATATTCAGTTCAATTCAGAGTCAAATACAAAACATGTGCTAACGATCCTGTCTCTCAGAATTTTGATGGTGATCTCCAAACCAGCTTGGTTTTGTTGATAAACAAACGTTTGTGGTTAGCTTTAGGGTTAGCATAGAGTTAGGAGTAGGTTATAGGTTGGAATAGGTATAGGGTGTTTTTGTTACAAGCACAAGTCCAGTTAAAGCTCCATTTAAAATCCATTGCACCTTTTAAACATTGCACCTTTTATAACCACAAAAAACATCCTCTATGTCTCAAATGTGCTTTGCAAAACAAAAACATCCACTTTTGCACATAGGTGTTTGTAAAATAAAACACAGACATCTACCTAAATCTTTTATGAGAAAACATGTCTGTGTGATTTTAAGGGTGGATTCATGGCTATGGTGGATTTATGTAACTCTAGTGCCTAATGATGGTAATTCTTTAAGCTTGTGAGAAGAGATTGGCTATTTTTGGAAAATGTGCTCTACTGATCCTTAGACCTTAGCAAGTGTTTACATGTCAGGACATTTTATAGGGAGAGGAACAGATAAATCTTTTCATATGATCAGGAACTATCCTAACCATATAGGAGATCATGAACCACTGATAAATATACAGTACATTAAATGTTAAGGCTTGACATGATACGTTTGTATTCAGTCAATCCCTGTAAGTTTCCCTGTAAAGTTCCAAAATAATATGTGATCAACAAATATTGCTGAAAAAGTCTTGTTTGACATCAAAGTAAAAAATGTATTTTCTGGAAGGAATTGGGTCAAATACTGCCTTACAAATATTTTACATAATGATAAGTATATAACAGAGGTTGGACTAAGGCTACGTACACACGCACGCAATAGTTCTCGTCCAACAATCGGCTCTGGGCCAATATCGGACGAGAATCTGGTGTGTACAGTGCTCGTTGTCCATCGTCTGTAGGACCTTCCCGGTGGATCCACGGACGATGGATGACGAACGATCTTAACAGAAGTGAAGGGGGAGAGTGCACAGCAGGGTGACCCTCTGTCGTTCTCCCCCTCCCCTTTCCATCGAGCAGAACAGTGCTGTATGTACAGCACTGGTTCATGCATCGTGCTACAGTAGTTTGTCCTTGGAAAGGATCGTATAGGATTTTTTCCAACGACAATTATTGCATGTGTGTATGCACCCTTAGTCGTCACCCTTCAAGTTGAGTTCCAAGTCAACGACACCAAATCCCAAATCAAGTCTCAAGAATTCTTCCATGTTGAGTACCAGGTCAAGTCACTTCATTTATTCCTATTCGTCCCCATATAGAAACAGAGCTCTGATCCTGTTCTTGAGCACAGGATCGCATTCTAAGTCCATGGCTTTCTCCTCTGACAGCTGCAGGGGGAAGGGAGTAAAGCAGTGAGGCTTCTGTAACACCACCCTTCTCCCCCTTCAGTGCATTCTAAGTTTACTAAGTTTGGCTTTCTCCTCTGACAGCTGATCTGAAGGAGAAAGGGAGTAAGGCAGTGCGGCTTCTGTAACACAGCCCCCCCCCCCCCCCCACCCCCATCAGCTAGCTGTTAGAGGAGAAACCTTTGAATGTAAGAAAGGCAGAACGTCGGTGTTACACACTCGTCGGAGTTAAGACTCACTGCCTTCCTCTCCACTTTACTTGCATTCTAAGTTTTCTCCTCTGACAGCTGAAGGGGGCAGGGAGAAAAGGAGTGTTACAGAAGCCTTACTGCCTTCCTTCCTGTCCCCTTCAGCTGTCAGGAGTAGTTTCGGTGTCATTCACAAAAGATTTCCAACAGCATCCTACAGTTTATAATTTAAAAAAAACAGCTTCCAGGGTTCTTTGAAATTCTTCATTGAATCCAAAAAAATATACAAACATTGACGTGCAGACCCATAATAAAGTTGCTGAATATCTAAAGTAGAACTTGAAATGTTCATGGGTTACTTTTAGGTTAGCATTTCATCAATGCGACCATAATAATTTCATAATATTATGTAACACCACTGTCAGAAATATAGGAATAGGTTCACATCTGATAGGTGAAACAGGAGATAACTATTAAACAAAAAACATTGTTGTTTGGAACAGTTTTTGTTAAAAATGGTTGTATTTACTGTATAGATTAATAATCTTAATAATAGATCTTAATAGAACTTTGTATAAAATGTCCGATTTTGTTTTTCACCTTTTAAACTATACTCTGTCTTGTTCATGAATGCAATGGAAATAATATGACCTCAATTAACTTTTCATATTTCCTTTTCATTCTGAAAAGTTCAGATGAAGAATATTTTGTTCTACAGCAAGTCTTAGCATTGCATTTTTAGATCCTTAAATCAAACACTAAAACATTATGCATTTTGTCAGTTTACGTGCTGATTAAAAATGTTAAGACTTTTGAAGCATGAGTGCACTATTTTTATAACTAGAATAAGTGATTTGTAAATATTTCAGCAGGATCAAAGTTTAAATCCAAACCCAGGAAAGATGACAATGACTTGTAAAGTATATAAATTGATTATTATGGTAAAATAACAGAAAATAATAGAAATGTATCAAATTATATATTAAAATATCTGTCTTTCAGCAGGGAACTAACAGTTGACAAGGGTGACACAATAAAATACAAAGCCCCAAGCTTGACCAACCTACTAATAAACATAGCAGCATAAAAATTTCGAATGATGTTAGGAGCTTAGAATTATGTCCACTGATGCCACATCCCTAAATAGAGAAAATAGGTATACAAAAATGACTTTAAAGGCATCAGATAATTGATACTAAATTTACTTGTAAAATGTCAGCAAACTTTATTAAATATACATTAAAAAAACACCAATTTACATGTTTAAAAAAAGACATGTTAAAAAAAACAACATATGATCCCAATCCGTTTGTTGACTGCAAGAGCAAAGATAACTGCTTCATCAGGGGTAGCATTTGAGATCAATTGCATATGCCTCAAAATTTTAGCCTACCTCACCATATGAGAAAAATCAGGAAAGAGGTGCAACCATATTCAAAAGGATCATTGTAACTATGTCAGGAGAGTTCCACTCTTTAAGATGTTTTACATAACGGGGGGAAATGGTAATTCATATCCAAAAACCTCTACTCCCAATCACTCCCAATCCCCAGGATAAGGCAGGTATAAAGGCAGGTATAAAAACCAACAAAAACTATAATATAGAAGCCAGAGATGACTTACATTTTGTTGTTCAACAAAGTTTGAAAGTTCAGTCATTTTCCTTATTTCTGATTTCTGAGTTGTGGGGTGGAGACAGGTACTATGCTACACATATGGTTGACATGTCCTTCAATTTACTTTTTGATCTTCCATTTTCTCTTTATATAATAAAGTAACAGCTCTTTAGCCTCCGTCTCCTGAGCTTGCACGACTTTCTCTGTTCCCAAGGTCCATTGCTATAGCCAAGAAAGACGTGCTGTGTTTTAGTTTGCCCCAAATTGCCCCAAAACTACTGGAAAGTCTAGAGGAACTTTTTCATATGGGAGCTGGCTGCTCAACTCTTTGATTGCCCTTCAATCAACTTTTCAATACGGGTTTTTTCTGGTTTTACATTAATACAATAGGTATCATGTGTCAGATAAATAATGCACCAGAATAATTATATTACAAGCAGGACAATACAATTGATCTTTCATTTATTGTGTAGCCTTCAGGTTTTTGGTACCATGGAGAAAGCACTAGACTAATTTGCATTGGCCAACAAGGTCCTAAAAGTGCCACCCCTGTCCTTTGAGTTGCTACCATAAAGTTTTTACGTAAGCTCATTATTTCTTATTGCACCACACATTAGCCCTGAATAACAAAGTGTGTTTTTAACAGCCGAAGAGTGATAAAGTCATGCATATGACATTCTTGCAGAGATAGTAGGAAGTCATATTTATTCTCCATGAATATGCAAGTGCTCTATAGAAGCTTGATAAAAGTGAATGGTGTAAAAAAAATTAATAATTTATCTTCAAAACTACTGCAGACTATGATTAGCAAAGTAAATGGTCCATAAAAACAAATAATAAATTTTCCATTCCATTTTAACTTCAAAATACTCAATCCAGTGACTTGCTTGAAAAAAGCTATTTCAATAAGTGCAGTCTGATGCTGCCGCTGCTACCTAGTGAACCTATGTTTTAAATTAGAGCTGTAAGAAAAGGCCGTGATTTATTTCTGTTTATTCAAACAGTCAATCTAGTAAACCGCTCAGGGAATTATTAGACAGACAAATTAAAACAACAGATGGACATGCAGAAGCATGCTCAAGGACTCCTTTTCAGCTACCCTCCTGACAATATCTGAATTTTACTGGTATTCCATTTACAGTAGCTATTTCAAATGAAGAGGCTTTCTTTATTCTGCCTAGCTGTCAGTCTGGCAAAACCCAAAAGATAAGCTTTTGAAAGTGTGATTGCAGCTTCCTTCCATATAATTTGAAGTTTCAATAGCAATCAACTTGTAAAGTAGCTTTCACATTTTCTTAACAATGTAAAACACAGACAGTACCTTTATTTTTAATATTACAGACATTATAAGAATATGTTATGTCACATTGAGCAATTTGCAGCAGTTCTATTTTGCACAAAGATTGTATTTGAAGAAGATACACCTAATTTTCTTTCATACACCTTGGGTAGGGGAAGAAAAATCATGATTATGTTTTGAAAATAAAAGGCACTTTTCTTGATCGAAGCCATTTTAAATATTTGCCATCTGTGACACATATTATATTGGTTTAGTTTGTAATCCTGCAATGTGATGTATACTACATGCATTGGTACTAGGTAAACTATTATGACACATCTAAATCCTAAGGATTATTTGCACAAACTAACATCTGCTCAAGAATTAACCTAAATCCATCATTAGGAGAAAAAAATGTAATCACAATATGCTATGGTTTTCAGCATGAACATAGTATGCCATAATTATATTCATATTTATTAAATTGTTATGTAACATTCCATTAACATTACAGTGCCATATCTTACAATACTTCTTCTGAAATTTCTAGGATTGCATTATTTTTTTTTCTTTTACTTGTTAACGTGTGATCAGAATACCCAACAGGAATCACCAGTTTGTCTGTGCAGTTGCTTGTCAGGGTACCCCAATACAGTAGCCTTCTGATCTTTTAATATGTAGTGGTAAAAAAGAATATTGCAAAAAAATATCACCCTAAAGCTCAACTCAACATTCTAAATACTATCCCCCTCTGAGTATGTCATCATTCTTTTATGGGGTTGGATGATGGCAGGACTTGTATTCTAACAGAAGAAACAGGAAAATGCAAAAAGACAGTAATGCTCGCATATGTGATGAGCAAATGTGGCCACTCACATGTACATATCCAATTGCAAATTGTCTAAACTTAAAAATTTAAACTTTAACTTAATGTATTTTTATAAAATTACTAGCAGGGTCGTACCTGTTTCTGAACAGGCATGGGGGAGGGATGTGGGTCAGCAAGTACGGCGTTGTACAGAAGTCAAGGATGTTAGTGTAAAGGTTAGGCTTTCAAGAATGAATGTCTGTTAGTGGGGAAGGAGAGGATGACGCACCTAAGTAGGAATTTGTGTCAGACAATGATTAATGTGTCAGTGGTGAATATTGTTTGATAGTTGGTGGGGAATAAGTGACACCTTTCCTTCCCTTGGCCACCTTCCAGGCTAACACCCATCACTCCTTGGCCAAATCACCTTCCCAGACAAACATCGCACTCTGGCTGTCTCAGCTCTCCACTTATACACATCTGTCCCAAGCAGCCTTTCTCCTAAGGCCCATGATTGAGTATACATGTAACTGGGGAGGAAGTTTGGGGAGGAATACTTGTCATTGTTGGGTAAGGCACTTGTCATGGCTGGGAAGGTATGGATTTTAGTGTAGGTTGTAGTGGTTAGGAGGTGATGTATCCTAGGTGTCCTGGGTGGCAGAAGGGAATGATAAGTATCAGTTGGGGGTTGAAGTAAATGAGTGAGGATTGTGGATGGATGTCAGAATTCCCCTGACTACTATTTGTATTTCCCATTTCATTCTGCAGTACAACCCACAACTCATTTTTAGGTAGCTGTCCCGTATTTACCCAGGCCGGAGTCTTTCCAGCTGGGAGGAAAAGCAGAAGTCAAAGTTAGAGCCACTGGTTCGCCGAGTGTCTGTAATGTGGGAGGGAGAAGAGCACACAGCATGCTGGCTTCCTTTCTGGAGTCTCAACCAAACACGAATGAACTAGCTGCACCAACATTAGGAATTGGATATGGTGAAGGTGTTTGGCCATAGTAGATACATCGGGGAAAAGCAGATAGAGACTGTGGAAACTGGATCAGTTGAGGAGGTGAACATAAACTAAAAACACAAAAAAATTCTTTTTAGTTTCCGTTTCTACCCATATTTCTTACAGCTATTTTTATTACTATTGGGTTTAACACATTTTGATCTCTATTGCCTTGTTTTCTAAATAAATATACAATAAAAATGCTTACTATTTTCTTTAAATATTTAATGTTATTTTATGTTAGATATCTTCATACAGAAATTTGTAGCTTAAATCTATAGACTGAAGGAGTGTCAAAACTACCTTTTTTACAGCTGATAAACATTAAAAAGTTACTCTCATTATTTGACACCTACAACATTTAGTGCTTTTTATTTCATTTGCCTGAAACTTTATCCCGATTCTTCTAAATCCTAACTGAGCTGATCATTAAGCTTTTTAATCCTGCCTTGTTTGTCAATTAGTAGCAAGGGCTGGAAGATAAAGTAGACATACCTAAGGTCTCCTGCAGACCATAATATTATGTTGGTAAATTAGTATTACTGTTTTCACCATTAGATTATGTTGCATTAAAATTACTTCCAAGCGTTTTTTTTCTTCACTTCACTAGATTGTTTAATAAACTTAAATTAGATTTTTTTTTTACTACATAAACATGTGGCTGCCAAATTTCTTAATGTACCAAGCGCGACAAAGAAGCTCAATATGTTTGGGAAGCTTGCCTTTTCAGTCCACTGGGTTGCCTAATACATGGTATCATGTTCACTTTAAAACTATCTGCAGTCTAAAAATCTGTCTTCATGCATGTCACACACATCTATTGTCTGTTTTTTCATGGATGAGCTACTAGAAAAGATGAGCAATTGAACAGTATATTTATGAGATAATAAAGAACAGTGAAAAAAGGAACAATCAAAGACTAATGGTCTATCAGAAAATTATTATATTATGTAATATATTATATAAGGATAATGAGTAAATCATTATTATGAAAATTGAATGATAACAGTAAAACCAATAACAAATACTTATATTCACATTTGCTAAAGGTGGAACAGTGAAATATTTCTAATTCTAATTAGTTTATTTCTAATTTAATTTATTTAATTAATTCTAATAAATGTATTGCATTTTCCACATTACTTTTTTCTTACTAAATATGAATGAGTGTTTGGTGGTTTAAAATAAAAAAGCTCTTGAAGGTGCTAGCAAGACCATTCTGTCCCAGTTTCATTGCCATCGACATCTAAGACAGAAAAGGATGGTAGACGGCAGACAGGAGTGGTAATTCAATATGCCTGGGTGAAGTTTTAGAAAAGAGTTTCTATCAGATTATTTTTTACATTATTATCATTCACAGTAATAATAATTTAGATATCAAAGGTTATAACAGCTAAGCAAACCCAAGATTCAGCTTTACATCCAGGGAACTAGAATTCTTTAGTGTGAGTTCAGCGATGATAGTTTACATCATCTCTCAATATAGTTTAATTTTAGGCAACTAGCATTTTAATTAATTAGTATTATTATGTGGATTTGTAACATTCTGTTTCACAAGGTTATTATTGGCAATGATGTATTTATCTTTTAGTCGCTTGACTATGACTTTTTATTCTAACACTAAAATAGTAAGTATTTTTTGGAACTGTTTTTCCACATTCCACATTTCATTAAGCAAATGTTCTGAATCTTGGACCAGATCCGTTCCAGGTTCACTCAGCTTCACTGGTGTAAGTGTATCCTCTCCAGCTTTGGAGAGCTTTAATAAATCAGACCCTGTATCTTTGTACGATAGTAAATACAGTCAAAGTATCATGGCAGTATCTGTATAAAAGTAGATGGTAATATAATCAAATGTACCATGAACAGACAGCCAGAGTGTGCTTTCTCTATAGTGCTCCCAAAGCATGATATAGTAATCTGTATACAGCACCATGTTCAATGGTAGCAAATGCCAGAAGCTGTAGACCTGTAGAATGTGCTCTTTTGGGGTGCCCTATTTTCAAAGAAGGACCAATAGATCTTATAAAAGGGAAATGTTTATTTATAGCTTAGGATATTATATACAAATAATTTACAAGACAAAAGGAAAGGAAGGGAGCAGAAAGGAGTCTAGCTCTATCCCTAGCACATGGTGATTCTCTCTCACGCACGCATACACACCAGGGTTGTCTCTCCTTGAACCACTCCCATCTGCAAGTACAGAGCACATCACATTGTTGATTCATCCTTGGTGAAGTTTTGATCAGGAGGTGACACAGATTGTCCTTGTCCCAGGCTTGGGATTGTTGTCACATACCCCTGCCCCCTCCAGGAGGACTAAAGCGATAGTAAACTGGAGCAGGACCTATCACTAGGTGGTCAAACTGGCCAATGTGTTCATGATCCTCAGACATCCACTCATGGAAGATCAATCATTGTCTCTGCTCAGCAACCCTTTGATGGTTGTTTTAGGGACTGCATCTCTCTCCACAGATAATGAGGGTTATAGCTTGCTTTCAAGGAGGCAGAATTATCCTTATATACAAGTCATGTTCATATCAATTTTAGTCACTTCCAACAGGACCTATACTAAAATAAATTCATGGCTGGTTGGTTAATTGACCCTCTGCCATTAATAGCTTCTGAATCACTGACCCAAAATGTGTATACAGCTCAGGTGTTCAGCTAGTTGTCACACAACCTGACACGTTTTCTGCATGTTTGTTTTAATTTTTAGACTGGAAATCTGAAACCAAAAGATCAAATAGAATTCTTTAGTGTGAGTTCAGCAATGGCAGCTTCCATAATATAGGTCCATGTTTAGCAACTAACTAATATTTGTATAATATGTGGGCATAGAAAGTTCTGTTTCTGGTGGAATTTATTGGCAATCTTGTATTTTTTATAAATAGTTAAGTGTGACTTTCTTTCAGAGCAACAGTAAAGTTGTGATATATTTCTTAAATTATTATCCATTTTTTCCTCATTTTGTTGTATTGATTTAAACTAATTTTGATTACTAGAAGTTGACAAATATGATGGTAATGAACGAGAAAGCAAATACTACCAAAGCTTCCAATATGCTCGGATTGAGTTGTGTAAATAACAAAATTGTGTATTACAAACTTTAATACCTCCCATTATGTTTTTCAAGCAGTGGTATTTGATTGAAGGTGAGTTTGTATTAGTTCAGCTATACATGGTGGGGTATGGTTCTGGCACTCATTAGTACTGAGAAAGCTGCTCATAAAAGTTACAAATATTCTTCAAACCTGCAGAACATGTCCTGGTAATGGTAATACCAATTACTAGCTGTAGATGGTACAGCATATGACAAATATTACATTTTTCAACTTCTAGTCTTCAAAAGACAGATTGGTGAGAGCAGCATGGTGGAGCTGTACAGCTATGATCCTTACAAAAGATGATCAACACAATCCAGTTTGAATCTCAGCTTGTTAAAACAAGTTAGATTTTGTTTACCTGATCTCTCCCATGCGTTATCTTTTTCCTGCTATTACTAATAGCTTTCAAACTGGATAAGCAGAATTATTGTCTCTCAGCTTCTGATTTTTCTGTTTAATGTCTCTAGAAAACATCACACTTTAAATCGGCTCTGTTTCTATCTAACCAGAGCTATTTGCCTTCTTTAATCAATAAACCGAAGTCTAACTAACATCAGCTTTTTAGGTTTGCTGGCTGTGATTAATTATCTCCCAATCCCTCAACAACTTTTCATCAATTATGCTTCAAAATATTGCAAGCTGATGTATTACAAAATAATTGCTTTGCTGCTGTTAATTTTAAGAATAGCTACAGTCATAAAAAACTCACCAATATCCTTATCAAATATGTTACAATATGCCTGGCACTGGATTTTATTGTTTATTTGAATCAGGTATATCATGGTAACAGCATTGCTAGTTACAAATACATTTCCCATAGCTCAGGACAAGATTCTAAACAATGGAATTTCTGGTCAGCCTATGGAACTTACAAAAGCAAAAAAAACAAAAACAAAAATCAAATGTAATAATATCCCAGATCTGTCTTTAATACCCAAGGTGTATGTATAGCATATTTCACTATATATAGGAATATTTCACTTCCTTTCCTGGCAACACAACAGGAGGTGATATGAAATCTCTCCAAAGATTGTCACCAAGCAGGGGGTCCCAACGGAAGATTTCACCTCTATTTTCGTAGCAGCTGTAAAATTACTGATGTCCCATCACTTTATTTGAAAAATAGAGCAGGTACATCTACCAAGTTGGTACAGACAGCAATAAAAACCTGACAACGCACAAAAAGAGGTTTGGGATATGTATTAGCTTAAATATTACTCCAGCACTCGGCTTTCCTTTCCTCCTATTTTGTCAGGTAACTAAGGCCTAACATTAACCTTTCACTCATTACCTGTCCATAGTACTAAATATATATCCCATAGCACTCTTAACAGAAAATCTAAAAATTAACTAATTTAACGTTAGTCCTTATTTTACACATATAGCTAATTTTCTAATTGCCTGCCGCATTTCTGAAAAAGAGGAGCAAATACATAACTAGTGGGAATGTTGCACGGTGTATCTAAAAAGCACTAAATATCAAGGCAGGCTGTTTAACAATACCCTTAAAGTTGAATCATCAATAAAACGACAGTGAAATTTACCTTTATTTTAGCCGAGCCCTGCATGGCTGGGCTTGATTCTGTCCTGCACTGTCCTGGATTCTTTCTCCATCCTGGTTCAGAAGAACTCCTAGGCTCCACCTTTGGGTGACATTGTCCTATAACTGTAAAAAAAAAGAGTGCCAATCTCACTTCGCATGCATGATCTAGGGCATGCACAGATGTAGCACCTCGAAGCACCTAAATTTTTATTGATATATTGATCATGTTGAGAATGCCTTATTTTTTTTTTAATTACCTTTAGTATTAAACATAACATATAATCTTTAGAAAAATTGTCTTCTAGTCTATGGGTAGCTGAAACTACTTTTCTTGTGGTCTGTGTTTTTAAATAGGCTGTAATGTGTGCATTGTGTAGCATTATAACTATTTAAAATGTGTAATTTGTGCATATTGGAGACTGCTTACTGCTTAAGCTTGTAATTAATATAGACTAAATTTTATCTCTATGGATATTGCTGCATTTATCTTCTCTAAATCATTGGATTTTTGGACTATTCCCAAGAACCGTTTATAATCTTACATTTGGGAATTGGTTTGTGGATTGCCATCTGCCTTTCCTACATAAGTAGCATAAGTATAAAGGTAACAAAATTCAATGGAGTTTGTGTTTAAAAAAATAGACTGTTTAGGGATATTAATCTTATCTTAATAAAAGTGTAAAGTTCTTCTGACTTTACCCATCCAACTATGGGCCAGCAAAATTCATAAATGCAAAAAAAAACTTTCACTAAATTTACCTAGCTAAAAATCTCACATACAAAAAAAAACATGTAAACAGCATAAACACCTTTAATAAATCATTCTTTATGATTGTGTACACACAAAAATTATTATTTCCACAAACACTATGTTAAATGTATTATGCTTAATGCTGCAAAAATTGAAATTGATATATTGGATGTCCTCAGATACTTAATCTATTAAAGAATCTATGCAAGAGATTTCCAATATTTATGCCTAGGTGAAAATACAGTGGAGATTTTAACAAAAATGAAGTAATAGGGAACACTGTATTTAAAAAAACAATTTATTTTTTTAATATTCGAAGATTGCAATAGTAAAGTTACAATATTACAAGCATACAAGTTTAATATTTTAGTTCTCCTTCATGATGGTCTGTAGTAAAAAAATATATTTCGCCATATGATAGCATTCCAGTCTCTTTTAGGTTGGATTGTAATAAAAGAATAATATGACTGTTGGATTGTAAATACAAGGATGATCACAATAATATCCCAATCTAAATTCTTTTAAAAGAAAAGTGTGTTTGGCTTAGATATTTCAGACATTAGAACATTGAGAAGGTGTGGGACATACTAACTAATGCAATAAACAGAATAAAGCTCAAAGAGTAGTTAGCACTCTTATTATACTGCACATTTGTTCATTTACAAAAAAACCTGTTTTAAAATTTAGGCTTTTTAGAAAGCACACGTACTCTCAAAAGCAGAAAAATTGAAGGTGAAAATGCCATTACGATATGCCATTGTCACTTCTGTGTCCACACTGAAACTTTAACTAGACTTTTAATGGAGCTAGGAGTATGATAAAGCTTTTGAATTAAACAGTTCACATTTGGTCTAAAAAATTGGATGATGAATCGTACTGGGCTTTGGTTATAATAACACTTAATTTATATGCACTTTTAATCTAATGACTGAGAGCATTCACACTTTTCTTTCTGTAGGTTTTCCAGGCTTTGACTATAGTGTAGCTAATTGAGCTTATAGAACTAATGTACTGACCTATTCAAATACTTCTTATTTGAGATTTATAGCTGTCAGCATAAAACAAATTAGCTGATTTCTTCCAGGCTCAAGCAACTGAGAGTAACTTAGTATGCATATTAAATTTTGTATTTTCATGGCTTGTTGTATAGTACATAGCAACAGCCTGAGAGAGGTTTGCATCTATACAATTATATGTGCATGTTATTTTGTGTGGATAAAGTGATGCAATTTTGTATACTCATTAAAGTGTTGGTATATATCCTCAGGGTGGATATGTTACAGTGGCTGCACATCTTACTGTCACCCTAATGCACTGATTATATCTAAAATGTGGACAAAACGATCAGAATAGGGTTAAATCACATTGCCAAGTCTAAAACTCCAGCTTATTCTTTGTGCCCCTCCAGAATGAGATAAAATTGGAGAAAGACAAAAGGTTATCTTCAGAAAGGAACTGTTGTTATAGGGGTAAGAATTTGATTTATTTTTTAAAGTTTGCCTGATTCTAATTTCTATACCAAAGTCCACCTGACATCAGTCTTCAAGGTAAAACTAGATGACAAAGATCCCTAATGTCTTGTTGATTTTTATAGTAAATCTGTTTTTTTGAGTTTACAAAGAATATATAAAAAAAGGGGTAAGAGTTTAAACCTAAAGTGGTAGTAAACTAAAAAAAAAATCACTTGTCTTTACCTTTGCAGATCCATTGATCCCTCTGGAGGTTTCCTGGATCGAGTCCTGCATCCTGAAATCTACCTTTGTCCCTGTGCAGAGGAATCACTGGGGGCTGCCATCTTTGTTCCTCTTCTTCTACCTTCTGCCTACTAGCAGTGCTAAACAGGCGTGACGTAGATTTTTTACCTTACATAAAAGGGTTTTCTACAAATTTTTGTTTAGGTCCGCTTTAAACAATATGGAAAAAGAAGGAAAGGACGACCATAACCAAAGAGTACAATATACATTGGCCCTAATTCATCAAGTAAAATCAGACGCTCGCTCGCGCATTCGTATTCGCGATCCGAAATCGTACCCCGTCGCGCAATTCAGCAACTGAATGAGCTCGCGGCCGGATCTTCGGCAGCTTTACACTGGCGAGCTTGCATTAAAAGTCACTGTTCCCCTAAAAAATCATTCTTTCTAATGGCACACATATTACCCTTAGCCCTGGCAGGAATCCGGCTGGCAGTGAGGAGGCGAGTGTACGAGCGCACTCGACTCCGGACCGCGGAAAACCGGCTCGCTGGAAGCGCGAAAGTATGCGCGACCAGCGAGCGCGGATTTCATTGATGAATTAGGGCCATTGTCTTTAAAAATGTACATGTAAGCCTGCAACAATAACATTAAATGTATATCCAAAGAAAAACAAGTCTACAAATAATATCATTTAAAATCAGAGAGGAAAAAAAAAAAGGAAAAAAGAGAACACAAGTTAAATGGAGTATTTATAGTAGTTTAAAAGGAGAATAAATCTAACCCTTTGATTTTTAGCTGGTGTGTGTTTTGCGAAAGTACAGATTGTGTCTACATCTTGCAGTAGTGATTCCAGTTGCAACAACTAGAAGTAAAAGAGTTCATACCTAGTTTCTGTGGGTGTTTTAATATGTTGACTTTACAAAGAGCAGTCCATTACATCGATTGGAAATACTGTATACTGTGACTGTTTCAGACTTTTTAAACTATGATTAGGGAATCACCTGTCAGTGTAACAACACACCACACACTGTTTTGCAAACCAGTTCACAATTCTAGACACTTCTTCATCTGCGGTATAACTAAGGCAAGTCAACTCAATCAAATATCTTTCTATTTACTAAAATTATTTGAAATCTTCAATCAATTTTCTTTTTTTGGGCCTCATCTAACACAGACTATTTTGAAATGAAAAATCCAAAATGCCAACACGTGCACCCATCAGCTACCACCCTTATTTATATCTTTACCATTGTGGAGGTGGTCGCAGCATGGCATTTTTTCTGGTATTTTCGAAATGACTCTGCAAGTAGCAATGCATCTTTTTTTTTTTCTTTTAAATGGTGGGAAAAATCTACCATGTCTGTTAATATTTATAGTCACAAGAGTATGGACAGTTTAGGAATACTTCATTTACTTTGTATTACCCGTTTTTCTTTTTAGCTTTATATTTAAATAACAAGATCACTTTGAGTCTGTCTGGATGTACCTGAGTGTTAACTTGGGAAATACTCTTAAAGCAGTGAAAGTGACTTTCATCAAACATTTACTGCAGGTGAATCAAACACAGCAAATTAAAACATGTTAGCAAAGGTACACCTAAAGTGAATGTTTGGTTACATTGACTACTTTAGAAATACACCCCATAAACTTTATATAAACATTCATGAGTTTATGGTCATTTACCTTTAGCCCAATAGTTTATTAGAAAATGCTATGTCTCTATGGATCCTGGTGGTACACTGTACAGTGCATGAGATGTAGCACACAGAACCAGATGCTGGGGATAATGTAACTCATATGCATGTGCACAGGGAATGGCGCCTTCCAAGGCGATCCCATCCTGGACCTGTCATGGATGCAGGGTGACTGCACACAGGTAAATATGTGCTATAATTGGAAAGTATGCTGTGCATAACTCCTGATTGTGGCAGAAGTGCACAACCCACCAATGAGTATAATTCTACTTTCAATAGAACGTTTTTTAAGTGGTTTTGAGATGAAGCCCTGGCCTACAGCAAACTCATGAGTTATTTGGTAAAAATAAAAGCCTATAAATGTCTATGTTTTCATTTGCTCATGGGTCTGAAACAGGGTTTGTGTATATGGTAATAATTTAAATATAACTCTTGGTTGGTAAAAAAAAAAAAAAACTTTTTTAAAGCCCTGACAAAGCCAGCAGAGTTGGCTCAGTGGTTAGCACTCTGGCCTTTGAAGCACTAGGTCCCAGGTTCCAATCCTGGCCAGGATGCTATGTGCAGGGAGCTTGTTCTCCCTGTGGCTGGGTGGGTGTGGGTTTCTTCCGGGTACTCCGGATTTCTTCCACATCTCAAAAACATGGTAATTATTAGTCTTTCCCTCAAAAACAAAAATTGTCCTTAGTCTACATTAATGACATATGACTATGGTTGGGACATTAGAATGTAAGCCCCTTTGAGGGACAGCTAGTGATTTAACTATAGACTTTGTACAGTGCTGCGTAATATATTGTGCGTATATGTTTTTTCCAGAAATCTCTCCGCTGTCCAACTATGAACAATAGGTGCACAGGAGCTGTAAATGTTATTTTTTTTACCACTAGCCTGAACATAATCTTAAACTGGTGCATACAAACAGAACTCAGATTTCTGTACAAAAAAAGTTGGGAACTTACTGAGTTATTTTGTTTTTTTGGTAATGTAATACCACTGGATTCATGTACACTTACATGTAAAGTGTTTTTTAATTTTACTCTCTATTTTGTTTTTATCATCAACTGAATTTTAGGTAATTATTCGTGGTGAAATGTACTACAAGTTTATGATTGAACAATAAATGTGAGATGATTGTGTAAATTGTATGTGATGTAATATGTTTCAAATTATTATATGATGATGTTGATAAGGATCCATCCCTATGTTTCCCTTATTTTACAAAAAATATATGGGTTGTCTATCCTTTTATGTAAGGTAAAAAGTTTAGTTTAAGTTGGCTTTAATAATGAGATATGTAATGTTTTGATTGAGGGTCCAATACTTTAGGTAGGACCACTTTATTACAACATATACAGTTTCTTATATAGCTCCATGTATTGTAACATATATTACTGTTAAATAAGAGCTAGTGACAATCCTAATATAAAGATTGACTAAGGACAGCAAGCACAAAATCATATGAATAGTATATTTTGATTGTTTGTTTACAGATTCATACTGTGTATAGATCACTGCTGGGTTTTGTTATTTCTGGATAAACACAAGAGGACAGCGGAGCAACAATATCTACCTCCTTCCATGTCCCATGATTCCTTACATTGGGTGTTATCATGAATGTGGGTGTTTGGAATTGACATATCAACTCTCTACAGTACAATGAAATGGCTATAAACAGAGCATGAAATGTGGCCACAACCAATAGGAATGCATAGGATAAAAGTTTTCCTCTGATAAAAGAGTATAGGGACTGACTAAACATATAATTTTAGAATAAACAAAATAAGAAATGTATTGGTAAAACATAATTTTTTTTGTTGTGTTTTTTACTCTAGCCACATGTGTTGCATCTCAGACTAAAATGCCATTCTTTTAATCATAATTGTACACATATTTTAATCTTACATTGTATTTCCCTAAGGGTTTTATTCTTGCTAGTAAGTTTTCAAAAGTCTGACCTTTGTATTCACTGGTAACCAGGTCATTCTTCAAACCATTACTTTGACAGAAAGATATTAAATGTACATTTTAGTTCTGTTTCTGTTCTTCTTATCACTTTGTAAAACAGGAAAGTGATTATAAAGTACCTATTCTATATAGAGAAAAAATCAAATGTTAAAATGAAAAATTTAAGTTTACTATGTTCATTTTTTCCCTTCTTTTCACAGCCCATCTTGAGATGGCCCTTTATTTTACCGAT
This sequence comes from Pyxicephalus adspersus, assembly GCF_032062135.1. Taxonomy (NCBI): domain Eukaryota; kingdom Metazoa; phylum Chordata; class Amphibia; order Anura; family Pyxicephalidae; genus Pyxicephalus; species Pyxicephalus adspersus. Next base: position 67,935,243 of record NC_092862.1, on the reverse strand, counting down.
AAGCTGTTGCAATGAAATCTCTATCATGGCCTTTTGGCAATAAACAATCTTCACTTTCCCTTTTCCAAGGATCTCTTTACAGGGTGGATGCTAATGATTGAAATGAAGCAATAATTTATGGTCTGTTTCATTTCCATAGTACCCTTCATCTTTAGCATTATTACATTTATTAGAATTTCTACTTAACACCAAAACGGGCTGTAAACTGTAATGTTGAAATGAATGCAAATTAGAAATCCATAAAAAATAATTGATACATTTTACCCTAAAAGACAGACTTAAGGAACTCCATGTAGCAAGGTGATGTGCACTGTTTTAAAGTAGCGTTACTGGGATCCCCATCTATGTTCCAAAAGCCTATTGAAAGAAGATATTGAACAGACTGTTTAGGTTAGCATAAAGCAAACAACTATCACAAATAAAAAAAAGGTTGTTTTTGTCTGATTTATTATTTTAGAAGCATGCATGTTGCAGCTTTGACTCTTCCTTTGTGCTACAATATGGTTCTACGGGCTGATCAAAGTAATTATTCTGATTCAATACTTCCAAATAGTTATTCACAAACATGCCCATGTTCCCTTTGTTCTGGGTTCCACCATTTGTTCTGTCCTTGTCAAACCAAATTTGAAATTGATTTGGTACAATGATTACCTTCCAGCTCATGGAAGTTCCCCCTGCTGTATAGCTTAACTGGCTCATTGTGTACATGAGTTATGAGCCTATTAGGCAGGGAGCACTCCCATTGGCAGTTACTGCATCCATATTGGATTATGTGAATTAATATCAACAACTACCATACAGGATATATTGGGGCTGATTTATTAAAGCTCTCCAAGGCTGGAAAGGATACACTTTCATCAGTGAAACTGGATGATCCAACAAACCTGTAATGGATTTCTATTATGGATAATTGATTTCTATATCTAAGTAGTTTGCTAATTCCTAGCAAATGTTTTGAATCCTTGACCAGATCCATTCCAGGTTTGCTGGCGTATATCTACACCTCAAAAAATACTCAATCATTTGTATGCTTTAGGTGAAAGTCTCAGTTACATTGGTTATAAACTGCACAACAATAATGGGCAACTTTTCAGGAAACAAACATGACATAATATCAAACATAACATATTGGGTCTGAATTGATAAAGCTCTTCAATGCTGGAGAAGATATACTATCATAGGAGACCCTGGATGATCAAACAAAACTGCAATTCAGGTCCATGACCAAAAACATATTTTTAATAGCAAATGAATTTTAGGAGATGTATTCCAGGTTTGCTGGATCACCCAGGCTCTCACATGATAATTCTCTCTTGTCTTGGAGAGCTTCATTAAATCTAGCACCTTGCAGGGGTCAAGTCTATATAACATACTACACAGCCAATAGAGTGTAGCAGTCTGAATAGTGCAATGGACAACATGGTGCACAGACTGTAGCAGTATGAAGTATGTATGATATTGCTCATTACATTGCTGGTTAGTGGCAGGAAAAATGCACAGTTGTCAGTTGTGCAGGTAAACAAAAGTCTTTTATCAATGGAAAAGAAAATCCCAAAGTAATTTAGCTTAAGTAAGAAAAGTATGCCCTAGAAAAAGTAGAAATAAGTGTTGGAAAGGGTAAAGAAAAAATGGCAAGGTCCAGCGGGATGTGTGCATGGTGGGGGAAAAGAATAGTGTCTATCTCAAGGTGGGGGAAATAACTGCACAGTGGAAGAGGGGTAGACTTCCCCAAGTTTTATCAGTTTCGCCCTTCCTGCTGGACAATCAGGAAATAGTCTCCTAATCATCCCTGGCTATTTAGCTAGCTCAGACACAGCACTCAGCATTCGTGCAACGTCTCTCCACTACTGTCACCAGTGCCTATTTCCTGGATCCCTGGTACTTGACCCCTGGCTTGTGACCTGATCTTTCTTGCTTGCTGCCTACCTTGACCCTGGCTTTCCTAGACACTTTTTCTGCTTAGTGATTTGATACTGCCCACCCTAATGTGCCCAAGGACTGCAACCTGTCAGTAACCAGCAGAGCGACATCCTCACCACTAGAGGCTCTGGAGAAGACCTGGTTGCCCCTTAGATTCTGTGCCTTGGCCCTTCTCAGGGCTCATACCACTTTTGTGCAAGCAGTAGCGCCCCTAGAGGCTCCATCTCGCCAAGTGTTACAGTCCATATGGCAGGGTATGTAGGGGAGTAACATAGTTTTCTCTGCCTGTTCTGTAAGAAGGTTGAAAATGCTAAATAACAGCTATATAACATGTGGAATTTTATTGTGTGTTACTTAAGGTTGTTGGAATAAAGCTAAGTATATGCTTTATAATACATGTGGGAGAATTTTTTTCTTTGGAGTTTCTATAGTCATTTTATCTCTAACCTTATTTCAGGCTCAATGCTTATGTATCAATACAATGTTTTTTTATACACAATAATAACCTAGTTCTCCTTCTGTTCAGACTAATACAACACCTTTGTAAAGCAGACACTACTGTAGACTGGATTAGTGTATCGGATAGGCCCATTTTGCCATCGATGCTCTTCATACATGCTAGTGCCAGTATTCTTCATAACATTACCATTTTTTTTTAACATCGCTGCTTTGCATGCCTGATGATAGATTTAATTGGCTTTGGTCAAATCAAAAGACTTAAATTGCTAGAAAGACAAAAAAGAAGCACATCAGCTCGATCAGATATGGGGGTGCTGGCCTAACTGTAGCCTTTATGCTGCTGCTTTGGTAAAATCTGAAACCCTTGGGGAAAGGCACGCTGCATTTAGCCTCCACTGAGACACTGTGATTGTGAGTGAGCATTGTAAGTAAAAAAAATGTATTAATTACATTCAGCTTTTAGACAGAGATGGACACGACTGTTCAGGACACATTAGCATGATAGAACTTAGTTTTATAGTTTTTATATTTCTGTGGAAGTAATGCATAAGCTGTTTGAGGCTGGAAATATTATTTTATACTCCATAAACCTAAACACTTTTATAGGATTGTGCTACCTGTACAAACTTAAAGCTGTCTGCTAGGCTATCATCACTGTTATAGATATAACCCCCCAACAAAAAGTATCCTCTGAGAAGGTATCCTGCACCTTCCACCCAAATATAAATGCCCTCTAAATTCTCATTCCAAGAAGTAAGATCCTAAGCAGTGTAAATCCCTAATTGAGTGAACTTTAAATTAGGTACTAATAAGTAATCAGTGTCAGAACAAAGTAAGTAAAAATGAACTGCATTAGATTTAGAAATATAACTGTAGGAATAAAACTAACTCACATTAAAAATGTTTATGCTGTGAATTTATTATGAAACTTCTGTGCTGAATAGGGATTCTCTGTGTCCCTGAGGAATAAGTGATGGGCAGCTGTACTCTATTTCCATGTAAATGTAAAATGTAAAATTTAATGACATCGTTTCACCCAGTTCTGTCACCTTTCACTGTGTCAAAGTTGTGTCAGTGCCTGCTTTTTCTTTTACTGCAGCTTTTGCTTGTGCCTGTGCTTTTAAACATTGCATACATTTGCTTGATCTTCTTTATTACTCCTTTATAATATACAAGGTTTAAAATATTTTGTTTACAATTGTTTTTCTCTTTAAAATGTGACTAAATGCAAAACAAGGTTAAAACAAAATTACTAAAAAATATTTCAAGGATGGAGTCTGGGAATGGGCTGGTAGAGGACCAGGAGCCCACACATAACAGCACAAAAATACCAGGTAATCCAGAATACAAGCGTTAAGGCGATTTCCTATTGATCCCGGATCAATATTTCCCTCTTTTTTGATAGCTTCAGTTTACAGCGCTGGAAGGGTGAAACACACGCAATTTAATGTGTGGTTAGATCACTCTCAAAACTTTATTGTTTGCACACAGTTTATATAACAGTTCAAAGGCATGATCACATGACTACAGACAATTAGCAGACATGACAGATGTTCTTGTGGTTCTCCTAGAACAAGATATTTTTGTCAAAGTAACAGGTATATTGCCGTAGGGAGGAAAGGAAGAGTGTGAAGGCAAAAAAGGGGGGAAACGGACGCTAGTTTACTGATAAGAAGAGTACTAGTTTCAACATAATTCAATCATCTACAAAACATAACAAAAGCACAAAAATAATTAACTACAAGAATCAGCAAAATTCCTCAGCTACAAGAAGCCAAGGTCAAACCATGTGATCAGTCCATCAAGCAAGGTACGAAGAGAATAGGCACAAACAGAGTCGGGGTCACAAGCAAAAGTTCGTCCAGGCTGAGTACAAGGGAAATGTCAGGAAACAGGCAAAGGTCAGCAACAGAAAAACACACAATAGTCTTTCCAGCACAGATAAGCCCAGCTAACTCTACAATAGGCATAGGGCAGTGGGAGCAGAGAGGCTATAAGGCCCCAGCAGCCAATGGCAAATCAGGAACTACTCTTCTCATTAGTCTCAGCACCATCCCCTTCAGCTGCACAGTCCCAGAGCAAGGGATGCAGAGGGACCATTCACATCCAAAGGGAAGCCAGAGGACTGACAGCTATTTGTCTTCCCTGCTGCTCTAAGCGACGCCGACGCAAGGTGCATTGTCCTGCGGCGGCCAACAGTACCGGATCACTGCCTAGATGATTGTCTCCTAACAACTCAGAGTTTATGCTAATGGCAAGTGTGCCACACTCAGTTCCCCCTGTGCTTTCCCGACTGATAATTTGAATTGTTTTTCTTAGTTTCTCAGTTTTCTCTCAGTGTACAGTTTCCTGAAGAGGATATAACCTAATTGTGCAAATGCAATATAGTACAAACACCCATGTAATGTACAATGGGGGATTGTGTGTGTGCGTGTGTTGTTTTTTTTTTTTTTTTCACAGATGACAATACTTTGGGAACTTAGGATAATTACATATACAGTAAAGAGTCTGTAGACATGTTTTTTTGTATGGCAGACCATAATTCTTTTAATATATTTCATTTTTCTAATCCTTACATGCGTTGGCTAAATTCGTTTTATATTTGAGATTTTTTCCCTTTATTTTCACCTGGTAACCCTGCAACTAACACACAGAAAACTCTGACTCACAATGCAGAATCTATGGGGAAGTAGAGATATAACCCAAGTACAATAAATAAAAATACATTTGAATAACACAGATGAGGGGTTCTATAGTGCCCAGAGGGAGCTGGGAACAATGGTTCTGATTTAATAAAGCTCTCCAAAGCTGGAGAGGATACAAATTCATCTGTAAAGCTTGGTGATCCAGCAAATCTGGAATAGATCTGGTCTAGGATTTTTTGCAAAACAATAGCAAAATAAGTCGGTTCCAGGTTTGCTGGATCATCCAGCTTCACGGAAGAAAGTTTATTCTCTCAAGCTTTGGAGAGCATTAATAAATCAGGCCCAATGTATCTGGTAAGAGTGCATTTCTGAAAGCATCAAAAATATTTTGTATATGGATATTTTAAATTTTCAATTTCTTCTTTGGTTCCTTCTTTGTCACAGCTGTTGTACCAGATATAAACCCATGTCAAAAGAAGAAAGCATCGCCTTCCTTTGTCCAGAAAGAATATGTTTTAATTAGGCCTCTTTCAGACGTGTGGGCTAAAACCATGCAGTTTGCCACTCCCAAGCAACATAGAAAACTGCTCTTATGTACCCTGGAGCTCAAAAATCTGATTTTACAGCTTGCACAGTCCTACAGGGTTTTTCACTGGATCATTTGGCAAAAAATATTTCACTACAGATGCCATGGCACAAATATTCTGCCAAAATGATATCCCTTTTGTACCTAATTTTTCACAGACTGCTTCTGCATTTTGACCTAGTCTTCTATAAATAGGTAATATTTCATTGTATTATGTCACGTGTTGTTGTTTAACTGAGGTTGTATTTACCAGATGTCCTAATACACAAAACATTTTAAAATTAAAATACATGAATGTGAATAGAATTTCAATTATAATAATGTTTGGTTAAAAAAATAAATGTTATATATGTATGCTAGTTAGTTATTTTTGTTTTTCCGTGCATTTCCTTTTTGTTTCTTTTTTTGAATGCTGCTGGGAGACAACCAAAGTTTAGCTGGCAGGCCTGAACTGCAGGGGTGGAATTGACAGTAGTAAAACCAAAAAGATTCAGCAAATAAAAGATAATATAGATTCACTCCTGGTGTGTCTGTTTTCAAATTACTGTGTTTAAATGAACTTCTTTTTCTGCTGTCTTAAGTATTTCCTTTGTCAACCTACAGTGACCTTTTTCTGATACGTTTTTTTCATGTCTTCCAGTTTTATTATTTTATATATTTTTTATATATATTGTAGTTTGAAGGGAAATGTGTTTTATTTATTCACATATTTATTAAAACAGCCTTTGCTGACTTTGTGATCCTTATCTAACATAATGATCTGTTTTGTAAAGTATGCTGCATGAGAATGTAATTAGATAGGCTTCTTAGAATGGCTCACAGCTTCTGCACTGATGCTTGTTTTTCCCTGTAATATAAGAACTCAGCACATCAAACTGTGCAACCATTGGTTTAAAACAGCAGTACCACCAACCAAGGCTGAAGCCAGTCAATATATAGTGTGATGTAATTAAATTACAAAAATGACATGCATTTAATGCAATTCTTGTTCTTTACTAAAGTGAAAAGTAAATAAGAAAAACATCAACATCAAATCTAAGTCACAATTTTAGCAAATTTACTAAAACATACATATAATATGTATATATCTATGATCATTATGTATAAATATATAATATACCAGTTAATTAAACTTATTTCCCTATCCCAATGTACCCAATGTTGCCCAATGTACAATTTACTTTTGGATAAATGTTTCATTTAGTTTTTTTTTTCACCACACAAAAGGGTAAAAAATAATCACCTTTATGGTTCCTTTTAGAGGCTAAAATTTTAAATACAGTGGTGGAGTGTTACCTATGTCATTTTTAACATGTACAGTCATAAGCAAAAGAAATCAAACCCTCCATCAATTCTAAGGTTTCAGGATAAGGACACATTCTAATGTATCAGGACATAATAATAAAACAAATCATTATCTTCTATGAATACAAACACAAAAATCCTAATTTAAAAAAAAACTTTCTGTTCTATTACCTTGACACAGTTGTTTGACATGCCAGATTTTGAATTGTTAAACGGCCCACCCTGTGAGATATTCGATACTGGAACATTTAGAAGCACTAACTAACAAGGTGATATTAGCTTGTATAGTCTTTTTTTTTTACAAATCTGATTTTTTGACATAACAAAGACGCATAATAAGTTGTTTATTTGCTTTTTTTGAGAATGTCATAGAAACTGAAAGTATTTCACCTTATCCCACTCAAAATTAAAATGTGCACACATTGAATCCCCTCTTTATTACCCTACATTCACCCTAACCATTGTTACTGTAGATGAACCAAAACTCTTTCATTTTCTTTTCAATAATAAACACTGATGCCTATCTCTACTCACTTAACAAAGACTGCATCAGTATTGTTATGTATAGGATTAAGTGGTGAAATGAAAAAAAAATAAACAGTAGAAAATACATTTTTAAAAAGTTAAATATGTTACACAAAGAAGAAAAATGCCTAAGTTTTCTGGAATTCAGAGGAGTCTAACAGTTTAACCTGCGCTCGACATTGATGACCTTGAAATAAGTACAGTAATCCTAAAATACAGATATTCTCTTATGAGGCATTAACTCTTATATTTCCTTAAGAACATTCTTCCTGAGGAATGCCTGGATATAACATGTCAGATATCTTTCTTTAAAATAATTGCTTTATACATTTTTATTCAGGTAAGCTAATATACTTTAACGTAAAACAATGTTTAGCAGACCCTATATTAACTAATATAATCAGAGAGCAATGTGACAAAGGTTGTAGTTACAATATAAAGGAAATAGGGTTCCCAAACACCTTAACGGGCCTATGTGTACATATATTTGAACAGAAAACCTGGTTGATTGTTTTCAGTCATAAAAATCAATCAAAAATTCATGTTTCATATCTAATATAAGCTCTGCGAATCAATCATCCAACAACATTGAGTCAATAATCAGTACTCAGTATACTTTGGTATTTCCTCACAGGAGTAGTTTTACTCACATGTAAAGCACTGCTAGCTGCCACAGATTGTCTTAGAGGTAAAAAAAAATGTATGCATTTAAAATAATAAAAACAGGTCCAGAAAAAATACATCGTGGTTTATGTAAAAACATTATCCCATTCATTATAATAAAGCTACGTCTAAACACCTCTCAAAAGATAAACACTGGACTGCATAAACAAAAACAAGTTTCATACCTGCGATGTCTCCCACAAATCCCAAAACCCATGTTCTTTAAAAATACAAAGAAAAATGGTAGACCACTGGGAAATGTTCTGTACCTATCGAAACAAGTGTTTCTCAAAAATCAAAATGATGGAACACCAGGTGATCTAGTTCCAGAACTGTGCTTGATAGTAAAGTCAAAACTTTCCTATCATGCACAGTTTGTATCACAGAATTAGGACTGCATTCGGACTCAGCTAATGTAGTCTACACTATGTTGCTTTCAAAAGCATGTGGGAACCCGTGGCACACATGGTAAAGGGGACCAATTTCTGTAATCAGCTCTTTCAAAGTTAGTAGATGACAAGCATGTTTACAGAGAACTGCTGTCCATAGTATAAAACATGTAGAAACTTGGAAAAGTTAAAACACACCAATCATGACATTTTAAACATTATAATAAAAGGTGGATAACCATTATTTATAAATCAAATGCAATGGCAGTAATGACTGAATGGAAAACACGGAACCTCCTGGGATACATTTAACACCATCCCAGGAGGCTTTCACAGAAGAGGCTTTCCACACAATGTAAAAAAAAAGTTCTGATCCTACACATGCACAGTGAAATTGGCATTTTTTTTACATTTTCAGTTGGAAAAGTCATCTAATCTGGTGCCTGACATAAGAAAAACCCAGAAAAAGACTCCAGAAGATGGTGGTGCCCACTGGTTCATCCTCTCTGGAAAGAAATCCAGCCCACAGGAACTGAATGAAATTATATTGGGATTGCGAGGGCAAAAATAAAGGTAAGTGTAATTGTTTTTAATGAAAGTTTTCCTTCCTGTTACTTAGATCACCCCAGTGTTATTTTGCAGAAAAGGCATAAATCTGAAGGGGAACTTTCTGATTTGGGAAATTGATGGGATTCTAAAATATTATATTGATACTGGAAATATTTTTTACTTCATCTTTGGCTGACATATAATTGGTCTCAAATCTTGGATCAGCCATGTCATCTTCCTTCCTAAATACTATGAGCGCATTTTAAATAAGTGACCAAAAGGAAATCTACTTTTACACTCCAGCAAAATGCAACAAGCGCTCTAAGTGGTAGTTGTGGTCATGGTTTGATATTTTCTCCATTCTTTGGTTGGTGGTTGGCTTGTGTTTCCATAGAAATGTGACCTGGTGTCCAATAATAGAGAGTTTTAGAATATGATAGTAGTGTGATAGTCGGTGAAATGCTAAGTATAGCTGGTAAAAAAAAGCATTAACCAGAAAGGATTTAATATATAGTTTTATATAATTAGGCATAAAATACTTTGATTTAACATACCAGTTTTTTATTTTTTACCTTTTAGTACCTTTTACATACATTGTACAAAAAAGTTTAAATATTTGTGATTTTGTTGTCATTTTTAATTACTCTAACTAATCTAAAAAAGCACTAAAGAAACTTTGTGCAACCCTACATGTGGGAGAGGTAATGATTTGGTAACACTAAGGTATAAGGTAAAACTATTGCACAATATACATTACATAAATAGAAATATACAGGGAGCTTTGAAAATTAGTTCCAATAAGTCCTCATGGTTTTAGGAAAGCGCTTTGAGTAATGAAATATTTTTCCACACCATGTTTGCCACTAATGACCAGCTAGCTAAAAAGATACCATATAACAATTTCATGGTGTGTTTATTCAACTCTGAAGGCAGTAATAATAAAATTGTAATCTTTAGATTCCATGGAAGAATACACTTTAAATGTTGATTAAAAAATGTCAAACTATGTTTGAAAAATTTCTTACCAATGGAGGTAGCCACAGATTATAGTAAAATGTTCTATCTTTTACTACTGTATCTCTGAACAATTTCTATGAAACACTTATGTCTGGTTAACTGCACAGGTGAAGTTACAGGTGTTTTGTAACAATTTCTAAACTATGCTTAAAATGTAGGAATGGAAACATTGCAGAAACAAGAAGTACAAATGACTGATGAGTTGGCATAAGCTGTCAAAAAAACTACAATATTTTGAGAAACAACAAACTATGCTATGTAAGATGCTGTTCTAGTGAATTATATGGTCTAGTAAAATAAATATTTTGTATAGTATGGGATGGGGCAGTGTTTTGGAAAATCACTATCGTACATATTTAGTGATTAAATCATTCAGAGATGTAGACAGGTAAGAAAAAATAGAACCATGAAGAAAAATAAAAGGTAAATACAAAGGAAAGGGAAAAGATTAATCTTAAATATCTGGGGCGGGGACACTGAAGGTGGCAGGGAGAGAGAAAAGGGAGGAAAAAAGGAGATTCAGAAAAAGTGCAATAATGTACGGTAAGTGGATGCTCAATGTAATGATAGAAATTGTTTTAGAAATTTTAAAGTATTGTAAGTATCAATAACAAATTCAAAAAGTTAAGAATTAAAGGACAGTACCACCAGATTTGTACCATGGTATCCTTGTGCTTATCATATCTCCATCTATATTTACATCTACATGTAACAATTTACATGTATTTTTGTAGGGTTGCATTTTATGAAATACAAGAATTAGTCATTCTTGTTTTTGTCAAACATCAATATCTTATTCACATACCAAATCACATTTTAAGTGAACATATTCACAAGGCTAGAGACAAGAATTATCCTGTTCTCTTGGATAAATTGACTTTCTTGTAAGGAATGTTAGGTAAGGCTCCTCAAAATACAATAGAAATTGTGCTAAGTGGCTTAGGTGAAATTTTCTTTTAGCAGTATTTCTCTTACTAATATAAATTTTGGATCTACCTATTTCCATTCCATTAGTATGCCAAGTGCTCTATAAAAGCTGTTGAAGAGTCAATATGTAAAACAATGTATTCTGTAGATGTAAGTCAGTACCATATAGGTTTAAAAAATCACATTTGGAGTAAATTTGCTTGATGGGATGGGCGTCCTAATCAGTTTTTGGGTGGGTTTCGACAATGTTGTATCAACTATACTAAACAATGCAGCTTCCACAGTGACCAAAATCTCCTGTTTCACCACTCTTGAAATTAAGGTAAATACTTCCTTCCAAAACCTCCTGGCCACCGGACACGTCCACCAAATATGTACCATGGAGCCCCTATCCCCGCACCCTCGGAAGCACATAGGGGAGACAGAAGGAAACATCCTCGCCAACTTAGCTGGAGTGAGATACCATCTAAGGGCTACTTTATAGTTGGCCTCCACCACCCCAGAATTGAGAGATATTTTAGATAGGGCATATATCATGTCCTGCCACTCCTCCAGATCCAGCTCAATGCCCAATTCATTTTCCCATTCCCTCATATATCTCAATTTTTTATGCTGGTCAATTAGCACCGAGTAAATAACCGAGATTTGCCCCCTCGTGTTAGCTATAGATGAGCAAGTGCTTTCAAAAGGCGAAGAACACATGGGTTTTGGGGCTTCCCTAATTCTCCGAGAGATCAAGGAATACAGTTGTCTATAGTGGAAGTATTCCGCAGCTGGAATTTCAAATTGAGAGGATAAATGTTCCCATGTGACTATCGCTCGGACATCTATCATGTCCTTAATACGCTTAAAGCCTTTAGCGATCCACCAATGAAAGTCTGCTGGATGCATTCCCGGTGGAAAGTCCGGATTGAGCCACAATGGGGTGAGAGGTTTGTGGATAGAAGAAAGTTTCGGGTGATGGCCAAATTTGTCCCAAATCTGCAAAGAGTGGGAAAGAGCCGGACACCTTACCGGGCCTCTGGTATTTTTTCTCCTCCACATGATGGAATCTATAGATCCCATAACAACGTGTCCTTGTGAAACCTAGCCTTCTTCCCCCCCCAAATGAATTGCAGCACTCTAGATTGTAGTAAACCAATCTCCTTCATAGGAACCTGTATCGGGAGTGTGCGAAATAGATAAAGTAATCTAGGTAATAAATTCATTTTAACAGCCGCAATTCTTCCCAGCCAAGAAGGTGGAGAAGAAGACCACCTCCGGATATCCTCATAAACCTTCTTAAGCAATGGACCATAGTTACATCTGTAAAGACTATTGTAGGTAGGGGTCAACTGGATATATGCTCCTAGAAAGGGTTCAGTCGAAGTGATAAAATCTTCGTCATAATTTTCAGGTCACAATTGATCAGGGAAATTGGCCTATAATTGGCCACATCCGAATCATCCTTTCCTGGTTTAGGAATTACACTAATGAATGCCCTATTGGCATCCCCCACCAAAGCATTGCCCTCTCTCAGGTAGTTAAAATAAGCTACCATATGGGGGACCAATAATGGGCTAAACGTTTTGTAATACAGATTTGAGAATCCATCCGGACCAGGCGAGCTACCCACTTTAAGTAGCCCCATAACCCCCTGCAACTCTTCCACCATAAAAGGTTTATCTAAAAATGCTCTATGTTTGGAGTGCAATTTAGGGAGGGCAAGTTGGTCAAGGAATCTTTCTACTCCCAATGTATTAGTGGAATCAGCAGAGCCATATAAACGGCTATAAAAATCTTCAAAAGCCGCAAGAATTTTTTCTGGGTTTTGCGATAACCGCCCGCCCTTGATTTTAATTTTAGGCAGAGCATGAAACTTGGGCTTGGGGTTAAGCTTATTGACCAATAGACTTCCCGGTTTGTCACTCCAAACAAAAAATTTGTGTGCTGACCTTCTCAAAGATTTTTCGGCTCTTGTAGTCAGTAGCAAATTAAGGTCAGTGCGTTTCGCCTCCAACTGGGATTTCAAAACTGCGCTTGGTGTCAATTTGTGTTCCAATTGCAATTTATGATATTCCTGAAGGCTGGTATCTATCATCTTATTGTGGGCTCGTTTACGTTGCGCCCCCATTTTAATCATCTCACCCCTTATGTAGGCTTTATGGGCCTCCCAGTTTATGGCTGGGGATGTATCATCCGCTACATTAATCTGAAAGTAGTTGCCCAACTGCGTTTCTATATCACGCTTCATCAGATCATTAGAAATAAAACTCTCATTGAATCTCCACTTAAACCCAGATTGCGGTCTATTAAAGCCTGACAGGTATAAAGCCAGGGGGTCATGGTCTGACCAAGGAGTAGACAGAATACGTGCTCCCAACAAATTGGGGAGCATAGAAGACTGTATGAACCCATGATCTATGCGTGAATACTGATTATGTGCTGCTGAAAAATAGGTGTAGTCCCTGACCGAGGGATTCATTTCCCTCCAACCATCTACTAAATTATATTTTCTCAATAAAAGAGCGAGGTTGTGGCTTTTTCTAGGGGGGTCTCTATATCTGCTTAATTTAGATTTGTCTAAAATATGGTCTAACGCCAGATTGGAATCCCCCAGCAAAAGCAAAGAACCTCGTACTTTGGGCCAAATCTCGTCTAAAAGAGTATGGAAAAATGCCATTTGTCCTTCATTGGGCGCATAAAAAGAGACAACAGTAATCACATGCACCCCAACATACCCAATTACCACCAAAAATCTACCTCCCGGATCTCTAGAAATCTCTAGGGGTGAGAAATTTAAGCTTTTCCGAAAGCAAAGAAGAACTCCGCATTTCTTTTTGTCAGAAGTAGCATTATAAAACAGCGGGTAATTTTTATGAAGATATTTGTGGACTGAATTATTGGAAAAATGCGTTTCCTGTAAAGCCAGTATGTCCACTTGTAAAGAATTATAGTAACGAAATGCTGTGGACCGTTTAGCCGGAGAATTGAGACCCTGAACATTATGGGATAGCAATGTTAGTTTAGAGGCCACAACTGGGGCCACTGATGGATCAAGTGTCATAAAAGTAGAGAAGACCAAAGAACCATAATAGTACTTCCTCTAGGGACAGGGAAGACACAAAAGGGAAGACAAGACAAAACCAAGGAAAAACAAGACCAAACAAGAAAGACACACAGCGTTTAAAAACATGCAGCAAAACCACAGCAGGGTTCCGGCCCCACCCCGGCCCCCGGGACAATCCTGGTCCCAAGGTCCAGGAGAGAGCCACAACCCCCTTGCTTCCAGGAGCTCTCAATAGCTCCATCTCGGCGGAGAAACTCCCTCCGGACCAAGTCCTTAAATAAGACCCGGACTGGATTTTCCGTAGAGGGGAGGGCATGTTTAACCCCCCGGATCCCCCCCCAAAAAAACTAAAATTGAGGCAAAGAGTACCAGCAAACAATAGCCTGAGAATCCTGTCAATCTAACTACAGGTACACTATGCTGGCTATAGGCTCGGCAGCCACTAAAAGAAAGAATTATACCAACATGGCAAGAATTTACAATAGAAAATAAGAAAGGAACAACATTGTTGAACAATAAAGAGAACAACATTGAAAAATGACATAAGAACAAATCAGTAAGAACCATGGGGGACCAATCTCCTCACCATCCCCCATTCAGCATGAAGGCTAGAGTCCCATTAAGGCGGAACATAACACCATTAGGCTGAGGATCATATTATCAATGATCCCTAGCTGCAGTGGTCCACTGGAAAAAAGCAAAAACACATAAAAAGAGCAAAAAAAGAAAACAGCCTGATACAAAATGGCTTCCAAAGTTTGCTTTCAAGGTGTCTTCTCAGAATGTTTCCCAGCAGGTTTCACTTTATTCCACAGTGGGTACAAAGAGGCGGAGACTTCTCTTTCCGGCGAGGACTGATTTTCCGCCTCCTGAATCAAATCAAGTTCTTTAAGGAGCTTTTCTCCTTCAGCAAAGGATGTAAAGGAAAAACTCTTTCCTTGCAGCTGAAAAATCAATTTCAAAGGGAAGGCCCATCTGTATTTGATCTTGTGGTCAATTAGGACTTGCAGAAGGGGTTTAAGCGCCCGTCTACGTTGAATCGTAAGCGGAGTGATGTCAGTGAAGATTTGTATCGGATAACCTTCCATCTCAATATGATCCAAGCCCCTAGTTGCTTTCAAAAGCGCTTCCTTCGTGCTAAAGTAGTGGGGTTTGACAATCACATCCCTCGGGGGACCATCAGGTCTAAAAGCCACTAAGGCCCTATGGGCTCTGTCCAGGTGAAGGTAAAGCTCCGGTGTGTCTGGTAATATTTTTTGAAGAAAGCCTTTCACCGCCTGAGTGACATCTTTGACTGATTCGGGAAGACCCCTGATTCTGAAATTATTTCTGCGAGACCTGTTTTCCAGATCATCCAACTTGACCTGGAGGTCGTCAATCCGATCATAAAGGACCGATATCTCCTTAGAATTCTGATTAACTTGAGTGACCGTGTCATCCACTTTTTTCTCAAAAATATCAATTCTGGCACCTAGACTCTGTAAGTCTTGGCGGAGTTCAGAGGTAATTATCTCCGTGGCTTTAGCTAGCTCAGACTGAATGAGGCCCGCCAAATTCGTATAGAGCCTGCTGTCAGCAGCTGGAAGATCATAGGGAGGTGACTGAGCCGAAGGTTCTTGTAGGAACTCTCTGTGGCTTAAGCCCTCCATAGATAACTCAGCATCCGGACTAAAATGTGCCATGTCTTCCCCCTGATAATCTGTCCCTTTAATAGAAGGAGGCGGGAGCCCTGATGAGGGGGGGTCCTGGGATAGAGAGGGACTGGGGGATTGCCAGGCTGCTTGTATATGGACAGGGGAAGGGGGAGAATAACTCCTTTCCCCCCCCTGTTCTGCCATATCCCCCCTGGTACCTGAAGTGGGGACCTGCGGCGCCTCCTGTCGCGCTGCACCTCCAGCAGCGTGTGTGTCCCGAGCGGCGGCCATCTTGGAGCCCTGCTTCACAAGATGGGACCGCGGATTGCGGTCTTTCACTTTGGCCCCGGATTTCCCCACCATTGCGGACGATGCAGGAGAGGGAGTATAGTCTGCCCGGCCAGAGGATTGACGTGTCTGCCGATCACGTCGCTTAGCAGGGCTGATTAAGGATCCGGGGAGCACCGAGCCGTTCACAGGACAACCAGCATGGACGGCGGCGCATGCGCACTCCATATGATATATTTTAATTGCTCCATGTATACCTGCTTGTGAGATTCAACCTCTCTGTTTGAGCAGGTGATTGTTGTCACTGGTAAAAAAAATGTGACGGGAAATTTTTACAGTGTCACTAGAACAGCAAACTGTTTAAAAAGGTAATACTCCTCACTTTATACATTTTCTTTTCTATATATGTTTTTCTTTTACTGCCATAAATCATGATCGAGTGGAAGTGGGTCACTCATCACTTTATATGAGACTTTACTAAAAAATCTCAAAAATGAACAGGTTTAAAAAACTGAAATTGTAATTTCACCTATAGAAAAATAAAATTGCTTGTCAACACCCCAAATAGTATAAATGTAAAAACGAATAATAAAAATATTTCCGAATATTATAAAATATTTTTTTTTCCTCAGGAAATGATTCAGTCCCAATGAACTCATTAGGATGACATAATGACGATATATTTTAACAGTCTCATTTTATATCAGACCGAGCTGTGGGAGTAACAAATTCCAAGATTTAAAAGTGAACACTATGCTGAATAAAGGAGTAATTAGGAGTGGAAGGAGTATGAATTCACAGATAAATATCGTAATTCCAGCAATGTCCTTGAAGGTATAATCCCATTCAGTAATAATGGTCTAATAAACTATGTTACACCAAAGATGCCCCAATTGCAGATAGCTCATGAATTAGGTATGAGAGCTGGCAGTGTCCTCATCCCTTTGCTTTTAAATAATTGTAGCAGTAAGCAAAGGTACATTGAGCTCCCTGAGTTGCTGAGGAAAGGGAAATCCTGATCAGGCTTTCCCTTTCCTCAGGGAGCAGAGCAATCAGCGGAGCTTTACTTTCCCTTTCCTCAGGGAGCAGAGCAATCAGCGGAGCTTTATGCTGACAGCTCTGCTCCCCTGATCCTGGAGGCAATACGAGGGCAATAGAGGTTTGTAGAAGCTCTCCACCGACCCGAATAACAACCCGAATTTTTCTCCCATTGACTTTAATGGGATTCGAATTCGGCATTCGACGACCCGAATAATTTTGCATTATTCGGCCGAATAGCGGTCGAATCGAATAGCGACCTATTCGACCAACACTAATGTCAGAGCTATAAAAAATCTATATATAGATATATAAAATTGGATGTGTGTCTGTATGTGTGTATGTTCTGCCATCACTTGGAAACGCATGGAGATATTTCAACCATGAGACCTTATAATATAATATAATAGTATAAAATAAGATTGCAATAAAGAAATACCCGGGCAACGCCGGGCAATCAGCTAGTATATAAATAAATAAAACAATGTTCTTTTCAGTACATAACTGAACAAGTAAACTAAACTCCAGCAAAAATAATTTAAGTTTGATATATACTATACTAAACACAGAAATCAAAGGTATGAATCTTGGTACTCTCTCATTGGAATATAAACATAGTATGTTAATAATACAATCAGTGGTTACAATATGTGATTGTTACCTTACTTAGTAATTAGTAGTTTTTGTACTGAGACCGGTGAAAAGAAGTAACATTTCCTGTAAAGGTTTACAGCCATTCACACAGTGATGAGAATAGCATTAGTTGTATCTATAACCTATAGCTTGTAATCAGAGTTGTAATCAACCCCCTGCACAGTTTATGTAAAAAAATTCAATTGCACAGCCTTGTGATTTTCCCCTCTTAGCTTTACCCAATTTTATATTCCACTGTTTCGACCATATTTACAGAAAAATTATGCCTTATGTCTACTTATATTAGACTTACCATATGTCTTTAAAAAGCCAGACCCCAACATGTTTCAATGTTGAGTATTTATTAATTTACATCAGTATTAGTGTTGATAAGATACTCTGCATACTCATCAAACTCTGACATAGCTTGTTTCTTGTTTTTTTTTTTAATACTTATTGTTCTGTCTTACTGACAAATGATAAGGGAAATATGATGTGTGCTACCAAATTACCAGTAATTATGTGCACAAATATACTTAGGTATTTTATTTTCAAAACCTAAATCCTGCAGCCCCCAAAGTTGATATTTTAAATGAAAACTTTTACCTTACCTGGGTATAAAATAAAATATATTTAGAAGTTTTCTTCTTTTCTTTCATTTTAAGTTTTGTGCTCTTTACAGTTACGTTCTACAGAAATTCTTCTGTAGCATATTGCTTTGTGACTTTAATTACAGCTGTATAATAAACTACAGGTGTCTTTTGCATCACAGATACTCAGAGATGAAGCTCTTTGAACTCTGAAAGGGAACAGACGATGCCCTTTCCACAATAAAAGAAACTTACACGCTTGTGTGCAATGTTTTATGTATTGTACACTAATCTGTGCATGCGCACAGATTTCAGCATACGTGCCTGACGGGAATAAATAAACTCATGCCTGGGAGTTACATCATTTCTGCCAGGCTAATCAAGATGCACAAAGATCCTGAACCCAGAAGTATACTGGGTGGAGATACAGTGCCCACTATAGAGTGAAGAGAGATTAGTGTACTTAAAATATTGAGAACAGGCAAGCAAGTTAATTTTTTTATTGTTTTTTTTTTTTTTATAATATGTAGTTCTGCTTTCATTTAGTTTACAATTTATGTTTAAAATATACATTTCTTGCGATATTACTTTTTACATTTATTTTAAAAAACAAATATTAGTAGGAAGGTCACTGTTGTTTCTTAGTCTTATATAAGCTTTACTCTTTTCAGTACTTAAGAACAGTCTCATATTTATTCACTTTCAAACTTTTTCATCTCAATAAGGAAAACCTTTGTTAAAAGTGACAATGTGAATACAAAATAGGACACAGCAGGATTAGGTAGCAACAGTTCATAATAAATAGATTTGTAAAGCATGGCTGTGCTAACTTTGGCCATGCTAGATCTGCAATTTGAATCAAACATAAAGTTCTTTCAGTGAATCAATACTTACAGATAACATAACTCAAAAACATGTTTTATTTCACAGACAAAAAAATGGCTCTTAACAGCCCTCTGAAGGCTTTCCGTCAAGCGCCTGCTGCTGAAGTTGTTTGCAGTTCTTTAGAAATTGCATTGCTTTATTAAAGCAGACATTCGATTTTTGGAAAAATATATTCTTTAAAAAAATGAATTGTTAATAAAGAAAATAGGGAATAGCTGCAATTTTAGTTCCTCTCAATAAACATATACCACTATTAAGAATAAACATAAAATTTAAAGTAAAATAAATTGATGGTGGTATTAGGGTAGTTTTAGGTGGCTGTATTGAAGTGTTGATGCCTACCTCCCTGTGATCTTTCTGCCAGTATCCCTTCCTGCCTGTGACACTGTGAGGAGAGTAGAATACATATCGTGAATATATACATTTAATGTTGTAAATTTAAAAAAGTTTTTAAATTTTGATATGAATTTTGATAAATATAGTAAATAAAAAAAAAGTGTAAAATTATTTTAAAGTATTCCTCCTGAAGAAGTGGGTGTGACCACGAAACACATTGAGGAAAATATACAAACTTGCGATGTATGAGTATGACATTAACGTTTAATATTTAACATTAACGTTTTTTAATAATATGAAATTACCAATGGATATACGCTTTTCAATATTGATGCAAAGTGTTATGCCTTAAAAGTCCCCTCTCTTTGTTCCCTCGCATATATGAGGATACTCCTTCATCAGTGAAGCTGGGTGATCCAGCAAACCTGGAATGGACTTCTTAAAACTAATTTGCTTTTTTTTAACAATTGTTTTCAATCCTGGACCAGATATATTCCAGGTTTGCTGGAATCTATCTATCACCCAGATTTACTTATGAAAGTGTATCCTCTCCAGCCTTGGAGAGCTTTGATAAATCCAGCCTGATGTATCAATCTTGAGTAAATAATGATTCATACATTTTGCTTGAATTGAAGCCAATGTAAAATGTTTAAAAAATGTATATGAAGAAAAGTATCTCTTATAACTTCTAATGAACAGTGACAAATTCATAATGATTGAAACTATATACCCTGTTTCCCCTATGATAAGGCACTGTCTTATATTTTTTGAAATGCCAAAATATGCCCTAGGTCTTATTTTCAGGGTGATGTCTTATTATTCCATGAAGAAGACTACAGTACACATTTATTGTTGAAAATCACTCATGTGCCATTCATTGTCCCCTTCTGATCACTCATGTGCCATTCATTGTCCCCTTCTGATCACTCATGTGCCATTGGTTGTCCCCTTCTGATCACTCATGTGCCATTGATGGTCCCCTTCTGATCACTCTGTGCCATTCATTGTCCCCTTCTGATCACTCATGTGCCATTGATTGTCCCCTTTCTGATCACTCATGTGACATTCATTGTCCCCTTTCTGATCACTCATGTGCCATTGATTGTCCCCTTTCTGATCACTCATGTGCCATTGATTGTCCCCTTTCTGATCACTCACAAAGAGGCACACAGTATCAGGTATCGGAGGATGTCTTATTTGCGGGGGGTGCTTTATTTTAATTGTTTGAGCAAAAATCGGGGGATGGCTTATTTGATGGGGATGCCTTATCATCGGGGAAACACGGTATATCGAGGTCAAACTCAATTTAACAACAGCCAAATAGAATGCCCAGATCATTATTACACAGGAATACTTTTTTCTTTATCCAGACCCAGTTAAGTAAAAAAAAAATAAAAACTGAAGTCAGTTAACAAAAGTTTTAATTAAATTTGTTTTAGGAGTAATTCCCTTTATATATTTTTAGTATCACCCTAATACTTTGTTTTGGTCCCCCGTATACAGGGGGACAACATGTCATCTATAATTTATAGTATCATGTATACATTGCTGCTCTATTGAGTTTGTAGAATGTACACCACTCTGTTAAAGGAATATGTGATGTTTATGCTTTTTAGTAAATTTAGTTACCTTTTCTTCCATTGTATAAAGCCTAATTGTGCTCCCCACCAGGGACATAATTTAGGGTTATAATAAACAGGATCAAATGCAGAATATATTTTGTACTGTGTAGCTGCAGTGGTAGTGGTAGAATGTTTTCATTTTTTGCTATTAAAGTTAATGGTATAATAAACTTTAAAGGACAAAACCACCAAAACCAAAAACTGTCATAAAAAGCATACAAAGTATATGACCTCAGCTTTGTAAGTAGTGACAAAATTATTAGTGAATCAATAGACTCGTAATCTATATGTAGGAATTGCTCTGGTCCATAAGGGATAAACATCTGTGTTTAAACAATACACCACTGAAAATTACAATTAATAATTTACCTGGGATATGTTCAATGTGTACTTTGCATATCTGCATCCATAACTGCTTCAAAGCAGATCAGACATAATCGAAGAAATCAAAAAACAACCCATCTTCTTGTCACTCTGCAATGTGTACTATGTGCTAATAATTAGCATTATATATTGTTGATTTTGAAGTATTGGATATTGTAACCTCTTGGTGGTCTAAATGGTAAATGATAATACTTTTAAACAATAAACTGTGAGCTGAGGTCAGCCAATTTGTACAATATACAAATAGGAGAAAAGCAAATATTTAATTAATTCTTCTAAAAGAAACATGAAGAATTATGTTATAAATACGTTTATCACGTATCTCTCAACACAAATTAGAATAATAACTTCAACCAGATGTAGCTAATAATATTTACACTATGTTTCCTTGTACTTGATTATGTCATTCAAAGTGATTTGAAGGGAAATACTGCACTAACATTAAATGCTTTCAGTCTTAATTAATACTTGGCCAGAGTCATTTATCTAATAACATTTCTTGGTGAATTTCCACTAAAATAAATGAACATTCTGGCTGTTGGAACAAATTCTAGTTTTTAAGGTTAAACAATAGTAAGAATGTAAAGCTTTGGATTTTTTGAGATCATATTCATTTTATGTTAAGTAGAGTTTGAATGAGAATGCCTCTGGCATTCCCGCAAAAATTTCCTTGAAGTTCTGATGGGTCCACGAAATTTCTCAAAACCCTCAGAAATCCAGGAAATTGCTATAGGATTACTGCGACTGCATTCATAAATGCAGCCGTGGGACTCCTCCTGTCAGTGACCGGGGATTGCTCTATCCAAGAAACTCTATCCAAGAACACATACAACTAGTAAAGGGCAGCAAAAGCAGTCAGGGGAGTGGAGCTGATAGCTCCGCTTCCCTGCTTAGTCTTGCATGTCCCAAAAATTCGGTCTTGCCGGCCGAATTTACAAAGGCCGTTCTCACCTACATGTTTGGTAAGCAAGAATGACCCAATTTGCCGCGAGACTGAATTTAATAAATTCGCTCGCTCATCCCAAATGTTAAGTATTTAGGTTGCACATACCTGTTCAGCCTGTAAATGTCTCCGAATATTTTTACATTTGCCACGTTTTGGAGTGTCAATCTCCAGTTATAATAATGTTCTAAAGCTGTAAACACGACATATTTTTTGGATGAAGTTCTGTATTCAAAATAATTCACTATAACAGGTCTACAATACATACACTAGCTAAAAACACAAAACAAACAAAGAAAGCATGACTGAAAGAATATGAATCCTTGGTAGGATTTCCTGTATACTGTCAAGTAATCTTCACTCATTGATGTTCCCATATTTTATTACCCAAAACCAAATAAAGCATTGATTTTAACAGGCAATCACACTAACATATGTTGTGGATCATCTAATGGTAAGTTGTATTTTACCTATTGAAAGCATAATAGTATCTTAAATATCCTATCAATACACCTTGAAAAAGCATGCGAAACACACACTGTAAATTCCTCGATTGTCTAATAAAGGCATAAAGCTTCTAAGCCAGGGGTCGGCAACCTTTACTATCAAAAGAGTCATTTTCCCCTCTCTTGCACTAAAGAAAAATAGTCTGGAGTGGCAAAAAATAACACAGTTTATAAACTTTTAAAAGTTGTAATCTTTTTTTAATATTACCTGTTACAACAACAGAATACAACAAACAGAAGTAGAGTGTGCATGTGTAGGCGTACTTTGAAATAAATTAAACACTGAACTATGCCCCTAGAAGCCTTCAGTTTCTAACGTATCATCCTGCCCTTTCGATGGGCAGAGTTTTTTATGTTCCGATGATGGCCTCATGATGAAATTTTAGGGGGTGTTAGCCACACGTGTCCCCCACACACCTCTAATTTTGTTTACCTGTACCTCCCCGTTCTAGAGAAATTGGGGTTCAGATGCTAGAGGCCTCCAGCAATGTGTAAGAGGGTAGATTTTTTTGATGGTCAGAGTTTTTTATGTTCGGTTGGACAATGGCCTAATGATGAAATTTTAGACGGTGTTAGCCACAGGTGCCCCCACCTGGACCCCTAATTTTGTTCACCTGTTCAGCTTTTGTTCACCTGTTTCACACCTCCTTGCTATGTAAGTCGTCCGGGGGTCCATAATTTGTATGTTTAATTTCAGCTTTCTAGACCCAGTTTAAAAACAGCAATCTTGATGTATAATTTAAACTATTTTTATAATTATGACCCCCATATTTTGAAAGTTGTTAAAGGTGGGGAGATGAAATTTGAAGTACTACTATCTATGAGGGTCCCCTGTGTACCCTGAAAATGTCAGGTCAGTAGAACATATTGTTTAGGAGATATGGAGGTTTGTATTGGGAGAGATGTAAGGCTGCAGAACATGAGATGCAGCATTCATACACAAACACAGCTGTGAAAGTCCACTAATGATGACATCATTGTAAACGCCCATTTGTACACGCCCCATGGTAGGTATTTTCATTAGAACACCTGAAGGGGAATCCCCCCCTGCAGTGTCTATGGGAGGAAGGGGGTCAGGGATCCCCTGACGGCGGCGGAGGGGAGACACAAGAAGGAGTCTGAGGAGCTGCAAGAGGCTCCGGAGCCACGGGTTGCCAACCCCTGTTCTAGGCTGATCTATCACTTTTTGGCTAACAAAGCTTAACTTTCACTTCAAGCGTTCCCTCAAAAAGTTTTGTACTGCCAACAATATTTTTCTTGGCAGCTAAACGGGGAGTTACAGTACTGCCATCGTCTCTCTAGAAATGCAAGGGAAGTGATATTGTTTATTCATTGCCGATCTTCCTAGTTTTTATGCATAGACTTTTTTCTACCTCTTTCTTCTTGGAGAAGTGCCTTTAAGGTACTTGGATCTCCTACAACCTTGGGAGAGCATTTTCAATATAATGTGTTCAGTAAGCAAACAACCAGGGCAGATTCCTTGTCTCCTATGAGGCAAGCTGACAAAGCCATTTAAATTCTGTGAATTTTCATTTTGTCAGTATTAGGAAATGCTCATCTGGCCGTCAACTCCGTGCTGTGTGCCATCACAATAAAACACTCTTTGTTCTATCCAAGAATATAATTTGCAACAACCAGGAGAACAAAGATAGCAGCAGCCCCTGCTTCCCTTTAGTCGTGCAGCCTGACACAGTAGGCTGTGCACAGCTGAAGGGGATTCTAGAGGCTGATCAGCTCCCGACTCAGTCTTGCATTGTCAATGGCTGCTGGGGCTTTATAGCCTCTCTGCTTCCAGTCTTCTGTGCCTGTTATAGTGTCTGCTAGGCTTATATGTGTTGGAGTGATTTTTGACTATTCTGTTACTGAACTGTGCCTGTTCCTGTCAATCCGTTAAACTCTGCCTGGACCGACCTCTGCTTGTGACCCCAACTCTGTTTGTGCTTTTCCCTTTGTACTTCGCTTGGTGGAATGATTTCCTGTGTTTTGACCTCGGCTTGTTTTTGGATTTCCTGACATTCCGTACTCATTATTTGTGGGCTTTGTACTCTGTATTACTGGGCTCCGGGTCAGCTGCCAGCCTATTACCAGACACCATTCCTTGAGCACCAAGTCCTGGGGGCAACCGAGTGGGAGAAGCAACAAGTCTCCCAAGGCTGAGCGGGGGCTGCCAAAGGCAAAGACTTTGGCATAGATTGGGGGATTGATGTAATGGGAATACAGGTATTGACCCGGGCTTTACAGTCAGGCCCTCAATTTGCACTTGGTAAAATTGGTTGAAAAAGAGTCAAGTGGGGGAAATGCTAAATATGAACTAATACATTTAATACCCATTTTAGTTCAATATACAGTATAATCAAGTGGCTGAGGTCTGTATGGAAAGTTAAACATTCAGAAAAGACTGACACATCAAAATTGACAGGTTAAAATTGGGGATTTTTGAAGTAGAATTATGGTAAAATCAGGACTTACAACCACAGGGACACATATTACAGTAATGTACTAGTACATATAGTGAAATTAATTTGTAGAATGTACGGTTTTCAAGTAGAATTGTGGTATAATCAATTATGTGAACTTTTTACTAGGCAAAAATGTTACCTTGTACCTAAATTTGACTTAGAGGTGCCTGTCATTGTAGTGTAAACCAAGCCATAAACTTTTGCAAGGTGAACTGATTCTACAAGTTGGAATGGGGGCAACTGCAAAGCCAGCAGTTTTGTCAAGCTGACATTTCTAGACATTGGGGTGATTTGGATTTTTTTTTTTGCTTTTGGTTTAACAGTAGATATGTTAAAAATGCCCACCCTGCAAAGCCCTGGATAAAATAGTGACTAGAAGCTGTGGGGCACTATTGCTAGATGGTTTAGAATGGCTGGTCCCTCCTGTTTTCTGCAAGCTGACCCTGCCCCTGGATAAAATTCTCCAGCATTACTGTTACGCCATACATTTAAAACTTGGCTTCTCTCCAATCTGTGATGTTCATCAATGGTCTGTCACCTTATCATCCCCCTCCATCCTCATTGCTTTAGTTCTTGCTTCTGTAGAATAACTGCCTTCTGTTGCTCCCTGCCTGATGACCTCTGATTGCTTTCAGGCTAAATCTCTCTCTTTCTGGTCATAACTTTATCTTCCTTATCCTTAGTGTTATCTCTCATAGTGGAGTAGTGGCAGGATAAACATAAGAGGTGAAAGAGAACAAAAAAGGTGTATTGGCAGCACTTGAAGGCAAGCAGTTGCATTGTGCTTGGAAGAAGTAAGAAGTTTTGTCAGACACTTGACTTCCACTTTTGCCTTGAGGTGGTACTGGGGTGCTCCCCAGAGCCTAATCTCATGTCAAGAATAATATACATTGCATTAACATTCATTGGTCCTTAATAAAGCTCTCCAAGGCTGGAGAAGATACACTTTCAGCAGTGAAGCTGGATGATCCTGCAAACCTGGAATGGATTTCCTAAATGTCATTTGCTTTTTGTTGGCAAATGTTTTCAATCTTGGTCCAGATTCAGACCATAAATGTTTGATAGCTTTATGAAAAAAATGAAAGTAACTTTAAAGGCACAACATTCTAAATTTCAGGTACCATGTTCAATTAAAATTCAAACTGTCTTTCTAGCATCTTGCTCCATGAGCAGCAATCAATTGTGTTAAACACTTAATCCCCATGCTTGTTGATACAGTTGCATAGTCCGTCTTTAGCATGCAGAATGTACCTTTTCATCATTAGGATCATTAATTCAGATGTCCATTGAGACTTTAATCAATGACAAGGCAGCTTTAAATCTGCTGTGCTCGGTAATAAATGTAATGGAAAATGACTAATGTAATTTGTGGATAGGATAATGACTAATTAGGAAGAAATTAGTTACACATACATGTTTATTTTTATAGGAACACAGGATAACAAAATTAATAAACACATATGAAATTCAATATGTTCAAATAGATTAACTCTTCCGCAAGGTTTAACAGACAAGCTCACGTAAAAATAGCCATAGCTAACTGGAGTTTTTGAATTCCTACATAGTTCTTTCTGTGTGAATTCTTCCCACCTTTTTGATACACCATAATGCCTATTCATAGCAAGCCCCACAGCTATGTCCAAATTCTAAGAGGTACCTAGGAGTTAAACAGCAGAAAAGTAGGAATATGTGTATGTAAAAAAATGTATATATTATCCATTATACATATGTATGTATGTGCCAATCACTACACAATGTCTGTGCCTGAAATAACTTGTTTGCATTTCAAAAGAAAACTGATGAAAAATATTTTTATTACCTTTACCCATCCTCTTCTCTTATCTTTTGTTTCTCTTTACTATTGTTTTAAATAAATGCAGCCCTTTGCATCCTGAAAAATCAAATTTCGCTGTCCTCCTGTCCTTGATTTTGTGCAGAATTTAACTCTTCATCCCCATAATATTTATACTGACATTCCCTGGCATAATTCCTAGTGCCAAGGTCTTTTAAAAAAATATACCTCCTTTCAAAGCTAGTAGATAACCTTTTGCAAAACTGCTAGCTCTCAACCTCAAAAGAGATGATATGGATCCCTTTGTTGTTTTACCATACTTCAAGGGAACTGTGAAAACACACCAGCACCAAGTTTTGGCATCTGCTTAGAAATAACAGTGCAGGTTTGTCTACATGCATTTTTCACTATGTATGGCACAAGAAAGTGTTTATAACTACCGTTCAAAAGTAAGTTAAATTGAGGGCAGTGGATTGAGTCAGGCCTGGAATATGCATACTCCAACAGTGCAATCTGTATGCCATCAATATCATGTTATGGCCTGTGCACCTAGAAGATTGGGTGGTGCCACCCAGTATTGTGTTTCAGCCCCTCCTTTAGCATCCTCCAAAATCTAAAGTAAATTTAAACAAAACTAATTTTTAAAACTAAAATTTAAAAACACAACATAAAATGTGAAAACTCCTCACTTTAGCCAAAGCTGGTATAAAATCATCTAAGAAAGCTCACACACTCTATTTAGAAAACAGGGTATCAGATATTCCCTCGAATTTCCCTGGTGGCAATCAGGTACTGCCATTAAAACAAACAGAATTGGAAGACTATTCAATCCTGCCATAGAAAAAAGGTAATATCTAAATAGTTTATTATCATTACAACAATACTAAAAAAATGATAAATTACGATGATCCTTATTACATATACATATAGCAATGTAAAAACAAACTACAAAAACACTGTAAGGTTTCTATAAAAGATGTAACCAATATAAGTATTTTTAACCTCACATTACATAGTCAAAAGTGTTTTTTTTTAGGTCTATCTACTGCTGAATGACCAAAAATATATTCCAAAATGTAACATTGCAGCTTAACTTCGACTATTTTCCAATGGTTCATTTTTGCCAGGAGAGTCTAGAACACCTCTCATTGTGTTTCCTAAATGCCGATTCTGTTTCTTCAGATGTCAAGAGAGGTTAACAATCGAAAAAATTGTAGTCCAATCATATCAAGAATACAATATATGATATGACTACGCAATTATAAGGTATTACATAAAAATTTCCTATTGTCAAAGATCAAAGTACTTGATCACCTACTCAATAAGTACATATCAACATTTCTTACTTGATATGTAGTTTGAACCATAACAACCCAAGCTTTGAAAAAGGACTCTAGGAAGGCATAAAAGAAGGGTTTCCTTTTATTTATAAAATAAAGCTGTAGATTGACATTGTGCTTTAGATCATGTCTCACTTACATTTAATATATCTAGGCCCAAACAATTCTACCAGTTTATATATATCTCAACCTTTTACCCGTTTCCCAAACATTAACATTAGTTTCTCATGATTGCTAAACTATTTAGGATCCAGTTATGTAGTAGACTAATCATAATAAAAGTATATATTTAATTTTGAATAATTTAGATCATTTCTTTTTATGCAATGCTTATTACTGAGACAGCTACATTATTATATCATTAGAAATTTGATCTTTCTGTAGTATTCAGCCTCAAACACTTGAATTCCAATTGTACACTAGAAGAAATTAGGTTTTCTAAAGCAACAACGGCTATTTCATTTATGTTTAGTTTAACAGTATGAAATGCTAAATGTTGTTTGACTAGAAATGTTCAATTGTACTTAATGCTAGCATTAAAAAAGTAGTTTAATTACTGCCTTTTAACAGTAACCATCACGGAGGAAGTGCTAAAAGTAATTTTCATTTCTTTGCTGCTTTACATTGGAATACATCCAAAGCAGTTTCCATCAATTTGAGTAGCAAAGAACACAGGGTGCCCATCAATCTTTAAAGAGTGTAGAGATTGTGCTACAGTGCTAGGCAGGTGCCAGCTTTAGAGAGACTAATGCTTTTCTGAACTTTTGGCGAGTGCAAACAGATCTATCGATTCACATCAGTTCACTTCAGTAGCATGATCTCAGCATAATATTGATAGCCACTTTTATAAAATAGGTTTCTGTGTAGATCTGATATTTTGCTAAACTTATATTAATGCCTAGTATACAATGTTCAAATGGAAAGTGAACACTTCACCTAATTACTGGGGAACATTTCTGAAAAGTATAAAAGGTAAAAAAATTACTGGACATAGACATTATAAACATAATTTAATAGATAAAACGCTAAAAGCTAATTGAATAATGATATTGTGGTTAATGTGGCCACAACTTCATAGTAGTAGCAATAGAAAAGAGGGGCAAAAGGGTAAGTGTACTTATCCTTTAATTACTGCATGCACGTTATACCACCTCAGTGTTTTTGCTAATCCTTTCTCATGGGATTTTTTTGAATGCTGCAAGCTTTTTATTTTTATTTATATATTTTTTTTGGATTTTTTACCTATGTAGACATAACACAGCCATTTTGGATAACAAATATAAAACAGTAGTTGAAGAGTAGTTTCAATTTTATAAAGTTTACAAAAAGTTTAAAAAAAAAAACCCTGCCTATTATTTTTTTTCTTTAAAAAAACAAAAAAATATTCATACCTTTCATAGAGTTTGTCTTTATGTTGACAGTTGTGTTCAATTTGAGTTTACGTTGATTCGTAATGCCTGAGACACATGTCAATTCCAAACCAATTGTAGCTGCTAATAAAATGAAACAAGCTAACCTGTACAATACTTTGCATTGAAAGCCCTCTGTTAAGAGTATATTGGATATATTATTGCTCTTTTCTGTGAAGTAGAGCTAAAAGCATCTATTTTGCAAAATACACCCTTATTTTTAATGACTGCTTTTAAATTACCTTAATCCCTTTGTTAAAATGTTGTTGTGCTTGTAGCAAGTGATTAAGTATGCGCACCACCACACCTCTTACTGCCTGCACTTACTGTCAATGAAATTCTACTGTGGTGTGAAAAATAATCCTATAATCTTTAGAGATCTTGCTTTATAGGAGATCAAGGCTCCTGTGTTGATAATACGATAAAAATCAGTGAACAAGAATGAAAAATATTGAGAAAGCTCTAAATTAAAGCTTTTCAGATGGTGTATCATGCTTAGTGGTCATTAGTTTTCTTTTTTTTTTTTTTAATAAATGATATCCTTTTATGTATTAAATAAGCAGTCCAAAACCTTGACACATTTTATTAAGTATGCAAAGAATATCAAGACTTCTTAGTTTGGATAAAATATTTTCTGATGTGTACAAACCTGGTTAAAGCAACAAATGCATTTTTCAGAAAATGATCATATTACTGGCCATTGATGAACTTAGAGGGTATATTTTCTGTAGTGTTCACAAGAACCTGCATTAAAGTCAAGCAGTTTTTGTCTGCATCCTTGCAGATTCCTGCTGGGCCCTTTGGTCGTAATCATAACATGAGCTAGGTGCCTGGTTTCATGACCGACTGTAGCTGGAGCAAGAAAAGCTTGACACATTGGGAATCCTGGTAGACTGCATGGACGAAGAGGTCACAATCCTAATTACTGGAGCCTATGCACCTATATTAAAATGATGGAGATAGCATGGGGATCTGTCATGCCAGTAAGCAAATAACTATTCAATACTATTTAGGGAAGCAGTAATAACACACAAAAGATGGCTTCTTTATAGTGACGATGGTGGGCCACATCTGCATGTCAACAAGGTTGCTGATAATATAAACCAGAAGCACACTTAGGAGTTAGTTTTCACCTTATAACAGGAAAAGGAAAAAAGGACACATGGCTTTGGTGTCTGTGAGCAGGGCCAATCTCATACTGTTTGCAGTTATGTTTTCAAATCCTTGAGACAGGATTGTTGCTTTACGTGATTGATGCCATACATATCAGAAAGGATCTCTTACCTGTCAGTGTGGAGTATTGATATGGATGCTGACACTTGACACTTTTAGAAAGCAAGGTTTTGCAAATAACAGAATAACTCTAACTCCTGATGACGTGCACAGCATGAAACGCGTAGAGCCTACCATATCACACCACAGGTGTGAAAAAACCCTAATGTTCACCCTTAAAGGAACCTTCTGATTGAGAATAAAATAGGATGAGGTAGCATAGAAATGAAAGTGTTGAAAAGAAAACAACAAAGAACGGCCCAGTGATGCCAAATATTTTATGCAAAAACAAATGGTGAAAACAATATATACACTTACATTTGGCAATATACACAAAATAAATAAATATATTGAGTGCTTTGTCCCATTATACGTGATGGGAGTTAAAGGCCAGTGTCTAGACAGATAATCCTCTGACTGACCTAATTACCAGTATATATGCTTTTCCTCCTACCCATGGTATGGTATGAGGGAGAGTTAAAGTACATATATTTTCGGTTTCTAACCCAACGTGTTCCCCCCATTTCTTTTCTGATTTCTTCAGAGATCTGCAACCGTAAAGCAGAATTATACTCAACAGTGAATGATGAAAAATTAATGAATGGAATTGGATGATTCCCACAGAGAATTGGTATTTTAGGGAATAAGCTTGATTTGATTAATGGAGAAATTGAGGTATGAAAGTGGAAGTTTTGGTGAAGCAGAATTCATAAAATAGTTCTATGAGCAACTTTTTTATCCGTATATGCATGGAGAGTGGCTGTGCGGTCTAATCCACATAGCAGCATAACAGTCAGCAGCAGAAGCATGTTCTGCATGGTTTTTGAAAAGCAAAGTCAAAGCAAAAAAAAAAAAAGTTTTTTCAACTTATATGCATAAGTGAAGGGTCAGGCCACTTAAATATTATCACAGGCAAGGGTATGTACTTTTTCCCCCTAAATCTCGTGCTTCTCTGTACTGATGTAGTAGTGAAAGAGATTATAATGATAAACAGGTATAGATAACATTTATCCCTCTGCTTTAAAACATATCATTATTCTCCCTATCCTGAAGAAACCCTCTCTAGACCCCTCTCTGTGGTCTAGCTACCATCCTATCTTCCTTATCTCATATGTTTCCAAACTTCTTGAGCGCCTTGTCTACAAAAGACTCTACATGACCCTCTCCATGCTGGCTCATCATGGATGTCTGACTGATTTCTGAACTGCAACCTGGATAAAACTGAACTCCTCCCCCCCCCCACATTCCAAATCCCCCCCTACATTCCAAATCCCCCCCTGACAAATTTCTAACTGTTAACAACACTGTCAATTGTCCCTTCCCCTAGCATGTTGCCTTGGGGTCACCTTCGATTCTTCCCTCTCATTTACCCCTCATATTCAAAACATTTCCAGGTCCTGTGACTTTGCGCAACATCTCTAAAGTCTGCCCCTACTTCTCCTCTGAGACCACCAAACTCCTTGTACATGCTCTTATCTCTCGTCTGCACTATAGTAACCTCCTCCTCTCTGGTATTTCACTAACCTGACTCTCTCCTCTACAATCCATTATGAACGCTGCAGCCATACTCATCCATCTTTCCCACCACTTCTCTTCTTCTGCTGCATCCCTTTGTAGTTTTCTTCATTGGCTTCAATTTAACCTTAGAATTAAATTCATGTCATGTGCTTTGCCTTCAAATCCCTCCACAGTTCTTGTTCCACTTAGCTTTCTTCGCTGGTAAAAAAATACGACCCCAGCCGCTCTCTTTGCTCTTCCAATGACCTACTACTGACTTCCTCACTCATAACCTCATCACACGCATGGCTCCAAGACATTTCTAGGGCTCCCCCTGACTCTCTGGGATGGTCTTTCCCATCCTATTCGGCTTGCTCCTATTTTCTGCTCATTTAAATGAGCACTCAAAACCCATTTTTTCAAACTTGCCTACCTGTTTTCTTCTGTCCTTTAAAACCCCCACTACTTCCCACCACTACAAATCTCTAATCCCATTGTGATAGACTTCCCCTACCTACTAGATTGTAAGCCCTTTGAGGCAGAGTCCTCTCCTCCTCCTTTGTCACTGCCTGTATCTGTATGTCATTTGCAACCTATATTTATTGTACAGTGCTGCGTACTATGTTGGCGCCTTATAAATCCTGTGTCTTATTAGTAATAATAATAATAATAGTAATAAATAGTAGCTGCTGGTTATTTTACAAAACACTTACTATTCAATGCCTACATCAGTTAGAACAAAACCTATATACCTTTATATAACTAACATACTAATAAATAACCTAACATACTAATTTACATTACACTATTAGTAGCAAATAGAAATTGTTTTTAATGTTAATTGGCCTTATCTGGTGGAAGTTTTTGTTTTGCTAAGAAATCCACTCCTTTTTATGCTTGTTTTATAACAGGCTAGCCTCTAACAATATAATTTTTCTAAATCTTTTAAACCTATACTGACCTTTTTTATAACATGTAATGTACACTGTTATTATTGTATTGTATTTTTTTGCCAGTGTTTGAGCGACAGATCATATTTCAATACCTTTTTATTTTCTATTGTACAAAGAAGCTAGTGTTATAGACCTTTAGTTGTACAGTCATATATTCTGGCTTACTGTAAGCATTTTTTCCTAAATTTGCAAATTCAGCAGCATTGTAAGTGCTAAAACAGGTAATAATGTTATTTATAACGTGTCCAAATACTGAAATTCATGTGTAGGATATGCATGTGGTTAAAAGCTTTTTCTAGTCCTTATCACAAACCACCTTTGAGTTTGATAAATGTATGTAAATGTGACCTTGTAGCCACTTTCATTATAATTCAGTTGCAGAAAAAGGTATAACAGCTATTTAGATTGTTATTGTGAATAATTCACACATAAAGGATTAGTAAATATAACAATGTATACTTAGTAAACCCATTCAGATAAATGTATTTGTTTAGTACCTTTAATTGCAATAAATGGCTTTAATAACAAAGAAACACATTTACATTTTCATTATCCACTGGCAATATAAGTCATTGTTTTAAATTGCAAGATATGTGTTAAAATGAATCGTATAGATTGTATGCTATTTATGTGTCAAAAATGTGATTGTTATATGCATACTGAAACAGTTTTATTGTTTTTTTCTTAAACTATTTAGATATCATATTCTGTGTAAAGTGGCGGTGATACTATAGCTTTACTAAGGGATCATCTTAAAAAAATATCATAAACAGTTTGTACTATACTTGCATTACTGTTCTTCACTAAAAGCATGTAGTGCCCATTTAAACACAATCAGCATTGACAGGTCTGTTAAACAACATAAATGTAACTAAATACAACTGTCATTTATACCACCCACTCCTCTTTTCATCAAAACCGTCATTTTTCTGCTGCTTTTTTATTTTTGCACTTACCTTGTAGGCCTTGTATGCCTACAAAATGTTAGTGATACTTACAACAAAGGGCAACAAAGATTAGCTCTTATCACCCTTGTACACACATCAGCAAAGAATAGTTATAAGAATAGCTAAGGTTTAGAAGATATATCACCGTCTATATCCCCACTAAGGAGAGCTATAGGAAGAATAGGTAAGGGCAGGTTCACATCTGCCTCCGAGTCGTGCAACCCCAAATATCTTCTTACCTTGCCAGCCACTTGAACACTTGCATGCCAGTGCTGCTTCTTAAAAGAACCATCATCTTCACATGTGACAGCTGGTGGCAGTGAGCAGTATTAGTACTGCTAACTGCTGCCCCTATTACTTGGCTATACAGCTGCCGAAGGGGGAGTAATTACATATAGTGTCTCCCTGAGAGTAAGCAGTTCCTGGCATGACACACAGCCAGGGTGAAATCAGCCTAAGGATTAGAACCCAGGAGGCTTTTTATATATATTTTATACATTACATACATATACATTTTATATAATGTTCAAAATGTGGTGATAGGTCAACTTTAAGGACCATGACAGTGACTCCACTCAATCAGCACTATACAATTGTTTTCAATCATGGGTCATAAAGCAGCTTTTATTATCAAACCACCAATGTAATACATACACTAACATGAAAAAAGGTGGACTACTGCACCAAAAGCAATACTAAACCTCAGAGCAGACTGTAGCACCACCAGCCAGAAGTAAATGTTTTTAAAGGCATGGGCATCTCCATGTGTACATATAGCCAAATATTTCATTAATTCACTAATATTGAAAACAGTATGGAATGGACTGTGAACTAAGCTGTCTGGGGAGTTTTGACTTCCCTTAAAGATAACTAAATGATTTTGCCTCTATTCCAGATATGGTTACAACTGTAAAATGGTATATTTCCAATCACTTTCTGTCCCTGTAGTAATAATAATCAAGAGAAACAGAGGTGGTCAGTCTTCCCTCTGAGGACACAGGCAACAATAAAAAGTTCTAACTCATCCCTACTCTAACCAAAAGTAAAAAAAAAAACATTTGACTTGCAATAGACTTGCTTTTCTAAAAACCATATTTGTCTCTGGTTGCATGCATGACTGTCAATCCTTTGCATTGCATCTTCAACATATGAGAAGTCCTACATTGATCATACAGCATTAACCTAAACATAGAAAACAATGACAAGTGAGCCACATTATGATGGTCTAAATATACCTGCCACTATGACCAATATAATTTGGAATGTTCTGCAATAATAATATATGGTGTGTGAATAAAGAGAAACCGATTTTAATATTACATATGTATATGATAGGACATATCCAGAACATTGCCTGCTTGATTACATGAAAAAAGCCAATACTACATTACTTATATGCTTACTTTAAATCATTAGCATTCTGATCTCTGCATATAATTATAGTAACTGATTATCTCAAGGGCCTTTCACAGATAAATGGAGTTCATTCAGTGGAATATGCTAATGAATTCCTTGGTATTCCAAGCAGTTTAAAATGTAATGATGAATGCTATTTAAGTGTAACAGGACACGTGCTTCAATTTATTTTCCATTACAGAATACAATATACATATTGCAAAAGCAATGTTGTTAAATGTAAAGTCGAATCAAATGTCAAATAAGAAAAAGTACAGTCGAAAAAGAAAAAACTGACTACTGAAAAACATATATGTTTTAGTTTTTATAAAACTTTCTATTTATGAATATTATTAATATCATTATTATTAATAAACAGGATTTATACAGCGCCAACATATTACGCAGTGCTGTACATTAAATATTTCGGTACTATTATTGCTGCTACTTTATTTTTGTTTTTTTATTTTAATAAATGCTGTGTATTGAGAATACTGTTATAAGGATCATTGATGTTCCAACAAAGATTAAAGATATTCCAATGACTTCTTTACAATTTTATTGGATTGTATTGGGTATTTTATTAGATAACATTTCTGAGATGCCTTACTTTTTGGATATTGAGAGATACAGAAAAGAATTTCATCTATATTAGGCTGGGTCTACATGGACGTTTTGTAAAAAGGCATGTAAACGTTCCTACTGCATTTATAAGCGTTTTTATGCACTTTTTTTAACTTTTTAAAACTTTTTTAAAAAGCTGGAAAACATTGAAAAACGTCTATGCCGCTTTTGTCTGCGTTTTTGCGCGTTTTTCGCGTTTTACCGCGATTATACAAGCGTTTTAGCACTTTGTGGAAGTGATTTCTGCAAGTACAGGAAGTACATACATCCCTGCATACATGTGATAATGTGATCATGCAAGAGTACAGTGACAAATGTAACAGTATACACAGAATAGAGTCAAAAGAGTGCAAAGTGAAGCACAATTAAAGACAATGGCCCTAATTCATCAATCAAATCCGCGCTTGCTGGTCGCGCGTACTTTCGCGCTTCCAGCGAGCCGGTTTTCCGCGGTCCGGAGTCAAGTGCGCTCGTACACTCGCCTCCTCACTGCCAGCCGGATTCCTGCCTTGATAATAATGAGCGATAGGGGTCGCGAATCTTCCAATTAAGGTGATTAGATTTCAGCTGCGCGATTAAGGAGGATCTGTTAAGCTCAATGGTGAAATCATAGCAATTAATTAGCGCATACCTGCTCTCTGTTCTGTGCGTATCTACAGTCCTTTACAGGTCAATTAGAATCTTTAATGCTTCATTAGATTTCAGCTGCGCGATTAAGGAGGATCTGTTAAGCTGTCACTGGTGAGGGCCAATGACTACACACAAGTGATAATGAATGACATCATTTACAGGTGTGAATAGCACCAAAAGCAAACACAATGGCAGACAATCTTCACACATGCCAGGCATAGGTGTTAATTTTTAACAGCATAGTACATGTAATTAATCATGCATGACACATGGAATAGTGACACAGGACACAGTCCATTGTTAAAACGTTTTTTAAAAGCCTCCATTAAAATCAATGGAAGCTTTTTTATTGACAATTTCTAGCATGCATAAACGCAGGAAAACGCTCCCATTAAAATCAATGGACGCGTTTTCCCCGCGTTTTCCCGCGATTTCCCGCGATTTACCAGCGTTATATTTTTTTAAACGTTGCAAGCAACGTTTAAGATAAAGCTCAAGAACGTGCCTGAAGGAAACGACCTGGTGTAGATTAGCCCATTGGAATGCATGGGGACTTCAAACAAGGGCTTTAAAAGCCTCAGGTTAAACGCTGGTGAAACAGTCCGTGTAGACTAAGCCTTAGTTCTAGAACTGCCAAGTTATTTGTGCCTATTACAAAATGCAGACCTGGATATAGTACTAAGGTTGGCCTGTGTGCTAAATTTTGTTTATTGGGAACTTTTGCACATAAAGGATAGTTTTAGTCATGAATCTTGACAAAAGCCTAATTATTTTGTTTTATATTCTTATCACAGATACTTTTTGTAGAAGTTCTCTGGCAGACAGGGCAAATATACACACAGATAGGAACTTGTGACAGCACAAACATTTTTCTGCTTCTTTCATTGTCAAAGTTAACAATACAAACTGTATGCTGCACAAGAGGTGGCAGGAGCCCAGGTTTTACACCGATCAATTACCTTTCAAGAAGGATCTTTTTCTTACTCCTCCAACACTACAGAAAACACAGAAGAAACTAACTAGCAAACATAGTTACTGTAATATTTGTTATTATTATTATTATTACACAGTATTTATATAGTGCCGACATATTACGCAGCGCTTTACAAAGTCCATAGTCATGTCATGTCTCTACTATAATTATAATAAAGTCCATGGTCAATTTTGGGGGTGAAGCCAATTCACCTAACTGCATGTTTTTGGAATGAGGGAGAAAATCGGAATGCCCATTACTAATTATTATTATTATTATTATTATTAATATTATTAATAATACCATTATTAATATTATTAATAATATTTAGTTTAATATGGATTGTTATTTATTTATAATCAGAATTGTGTCAAACCCTATTCATAATGCAACCCATTATAGGAGAGCTGCTAAAAAATTATAAATGAACACACTGACGTTCTTCTCTAAGTATTTTTAGCTTGCAAAAAATGTGCAGCGCTGGCTTATTTTCCATTGAAAGAGAAATTGCAGATAGAGTATTTTTAACAGCAGATGCCATGGAGTGGAGAATTAAGCATCAGAGCTCACATAAAAAAATACAATAACGATCACATATTATTAAAAGCTTGCTAAAGGAAAGAGCAATAATAATGATCAATAAGTCTAATAGCACTTCTCTCTATTGACTTCACCCACTTTGCCTGTTGGGGTATAGATTGATGTGATGGCATGCATCCATAAGTCTGTTTGAAAAATGCTATAAAAACACCCTGTTTCATTTATATATTGCCTAAATCAAACATACGTCTGTGCATAATAAGTTTGGACCTTCCGGTAACCACATTCATATTTAAATGCTTGCAAAGGACAATGCATTCATTCCTAAGTTATGTTTATAATGCAATACGGGAAGTAGTACATCTCCTAAATTAGTGAAAGATAAAGTCCATGGGACAAGTGGAATCTACAAATATTTCATCTGCATGAAAGAACAGGCTGCTTTTACTTTTACCAAAATGCATTAAAGTAAGGATGGCCAGAGACCACATGCTAAAAGCAATCAAAGCATCTGTTTTTAAACATAGCCAATGATTTCACCATTATTTAATTGCAAAAGGGTGGATCCATTAGGCAGCAGGATGTTGTGCAATTCATGGAGATTTTTCTTATTGTTCTCTTTCTAGCTATTGTTTTTAGGGAGATATCTTTTCATCAATAGTCAACCTAGCATTTATGACAACTACTATGTATCTGCCAGGGGCCAATATACCTAAAGGGCTTAAAAACACTTTTTTATATGGAAAAATGGATTAATTACATGGCGGACAATGTACAGCAATCTCAATATATAGTCTTTTTTTCCACTTATAATGCTTGCAAATGAAATGTCAGAAA
Source organism: Pyxicephalus adspersus (assembly GCF_032062135.1). Lineage (NCBI taxonomy): Eukaryota > Metazoa > Chordata > Amphibia > Anura > Pyxicephalidae > Pyxicephalus > Pyxicephalus adspersus. The sequence continues at coordinate 67,895,682 of NC_092862.1, read as the reverse complement.
GGCTCTCACATATTAACTTCATGCAGTGAACTGACAACGCAGACTTTTTGCTCTACTAAAATTGAAATTAGTTTCATCAGCTATGCCCAGGCATCCCATTGGACATCATAACAACTACTTAGCACTTGTAAGAGAACTTTGTTGCTTTGCTGTTCCTTTAACGTTGTCATCTTGCACTTCCACTGTAACCCCATGGACTATACATGAGTGGATTGGAGTAAGCAGACTTTGTTTGGGTTTACCACTGATAGTCAGCCTAATCTCTGCCTCGCTCCGTGAACCTACCCTTAGCCTGATCTCTGCTTGCCTTTAGGCCAGTCCATCATCTTCACAGCCTGATTACTAATACACCTCTGTCATTTACATAGAAAGTAGGATGAGCTGAATTGGAAAGATAGGTGCTGTCTTCCTCTCAATAGTGCTTTAGTGAAAATTTCATACCATTAATACTCTGAATATTTGATTGTAAAAACAAAGTTCATTATACATAGAAAAAATGACTGCTGACACTCTTATTTACTTAATTCTACTATCCAGCATGGAAAAGCATTTTTAACATGCAACTTCACCAACACCTGGCCCTAAGGGCCTCACGTGTAATTTTTCAACATCGTTTGTAATGCATTTCGTTTTTCACAATTGTCAATGTCCCTTTCTCTTCTCCCACAGCAGTTCTGCTGCACTGGGTGGTGATATATTAGGAATATGTACAAGGTGTATTGCTCCTGATGCATCAATCTGCAGTATCACATGCTACACTATACGTAGCATTTTAACAATCAATAGCACCTTTCTGATGTGTGTTTTATTATTGTGTGTTATCAAATATGTTTTTTAAGACAATTGATTTGGGAATTGATATTTGATTTGTATTGATTGTAATCAGCCCAAAAACACTGATATATTACATAAAGTCGAAGAGTGACTCCTAAATTTGGTACCCTTTTGCAAAACTGTCACATCTTCTTTACTGCAAGCCACATTATTGCATTTACATAAGACCAGTTGCAAAAAATTGAAAGAAATGGACCATCTGCCACCAAAAGATACTTGCAAGAACAGTAGGTACACATTTCTAGGTGGCAAGGATTCTTTTTCATTTAGGTGCCATATGTATTAACCTCTGTAGTTCCTGTACCTGTTTAGTTGTAACTTTGTCAATACAGGTAGTCCCCGGGTTAAGGACATCCAACATACCAATGACTCCTAGATACAAACAGGGCTTCCCTGCTTGCTTGTGTGCAGGGAAACGGCTGGATGGGGGGAGGGGCGATTTTCATGACTTTTGTCTTTTGCTAAACACAGTTGAGGTTGTGGGTGTTATAAAGACTAAACTCTTTCTGCAGCCTCTTGTAAATTTATAATTACCAAGACTAACTCTGCAGTTGTTTCTTTTTGCATATCAAAGCACAGCTTGCTTCAGAAGTTAATGAATGTCTAGGTTTTATAATTTTTTTTTTTTATGCTTTGTTTGTGATTAACTCACAGTGAGGATTTTATACAGTAACTGACACCACGCTGCCTAATATTATGTAATAATAATTTGTTGAGACAAACATCTGTCCTAATGGCATTTATTTAAAATAATGTACTTGTTCTGACTTACATACAAATTCAACTTAAGAACAAACCTACAGTCCCTATATAGTATGTAACCTGAGGACTACCTGTACAGAAGATAACATTAGGAATAGATACAAAAATAATAAATAAATCTATTTCTAATTCATTTTTTTTTTCATATTGTCTTAGGTTAGGCTACGCTAATTAGGTTTACTGAAGGTCAAAATGGGGTAAAACAGGAATATATATATTATATTCTTTTTTTTAACTTTTGTCATATGCAGAACCTAATCGGAGCTGCTGCAGTTTAAAATCTGCTCCTGCTGTGTAATATAAAGCAATTTCTGGCTGTCTATTTGACAGTAGCAGAGGAAGGGCAAGACACAGGAGATGCATCCTATAAGCTTTGTTGAAATTTTCTAGGACGTTTCTCTTACATTAAAAGTCCTCAAATGGTTAAAGGTCTTTTTTTCTTCTATATAGTATCATCTTCCATGTAGTATAATATTCTTTTAACATGTATTTTTTTATTTGATAGGAATTACTTTTGAAAATAGGCCAATATTGTTGTAAGATCTAAAAAAAAATGTGATGTTCTGTAATGTACACAGAGACACATTAACCATGGTTGTAGATGCTTGTTGCAGATAATATCCATTTTTTAATACTTATAACTCAAATATTGGGACCCATATTTGGTCCAGTGCAGTTTAAAACTTGGATGAGGTTGTATGAATCACTGATAAGCTCCTAATTTTCATGCCAGATCAAAGCTTAGGTTTGATATACATGATGAGGTTCCTTTATCAGTCCAGTTTTTAATGTAAGATCTCTTCAGTTATGTAACACTGTACATAAACCTAGCAGTAAGAGCATTAAGATTTAGGAATCATGGATTTGGCAAGTTTGCCAAAATTTACTCACCACTGATCATTTTCTCCTGTGTGTGGTCAGCATCATACACATTACTTTATATTTCAGTGAAACATATTACAAAAATAATTTGAAGTTAATATTAAAATGTCAAATGTTATGATATTCCTTTATATCTTATGATTCTGAACAGTTCTTAATATGGGAAATAATAAATTGACAACTAGTAATAAAGAATGCCAACTTTTGTCATTGCACCTTTCCGCTGGAAGACGTTAGTGTATACAAAACACCTATAAAATAATGCTAGAAATACTTGAGAATATGGAGAACAGATTCACAATATTTTATGTGAAAAACAGTAATTGTCTATATTTTATCTTTCATGCTGCAGTTTTACTGGGGGACTATGGAAAAATATGCAATTGTAATATGCAGCATTAAATTCAGAAGATATTATTGGCTATCAATATTTCAAAGAAATACATTTGTAAACTGTTGATCCATGAAGCACCCAACTGCCTTAGGTATAAGGAATGAAAGTTTTCTATTTCAAATTAAGTTTGAAGTTCTAAGGAAGTAAGGTTTGATTTTAGTTCAATTCAATATACTGGTGTGCTTTTTAACCTGGAAATGTCAATAGCTGCAGAAATGAAAAGTATTCTTGAGGAAGACAGAAATTTAGGATTTATTTAAGCAACATTGTTGGTCAGTAGCTTAGACTGGTCAATTTCCAGAAACAATGGGCCTAATTCATTAAAGCACCCCATGGCTGGAGAAGATACGTCTTAATCAGTGAATCTGGGTGACTCAGAAAACCTGAAATGGATATTGTTCAGGATTGAAAACACTTGCTAATTAACCCCCTAACCGCTAAGCCCGTAATTTCTCGCACTAAATATTTTTGCTGTTTTGGTTAAGCCCGTATTTTTTCGCCTACACTAAAATCCCCACTTACCTGGTCCCGCTGTGCTAATCCAGCGTCGGTTCCGTGTTCCAGTGT
>NC_092862.1:67853515-67891215 GCF_032062135.1 Pyxicephalus adspersus | reverse complement strand
CATGATATCTACTAGAACCCTATTCGGACATATTTCTGTAAGTTACAGGTCTACAATTTAAAAAAAAAAATTTCATGAAAACCTGTGACGCTTTTGGAACAGAAATCTAGAAATCAGTGTAACGCTCAGGTGGTTAATAGCAAATTCATTTTAAGAAATTCATTGATTGAAGAAGTTCACTGATTGAGGTGTACCTTTTCCAGCCTTAGATAGCTTTAATAAAGCAGGTCCAATGGGTGTGATCTATTTAACCTCTCCAAGACTGGAGAAGACAGACTATCATGGGAGAGCCCGGATGATCCAGAAAACCTGAAGTAGATCTTATCCAGTTCTGAAAACATCTGAAAACTAATAAACAAAGATTCTAGGTTTGCTGGATCACCCATCATAGTTTATCTGCTTCAGTTTTGGAAAGCTCTGATAAGTCAGGCCCAATGCGCGCACACACACACACACACACACAAAGATATATTCTTCAATTTATATTGAAAAGGCTACAACATCACTATTACGCATAAGGAAGGTTTTCCAGTAGGCATTGTGTAAATATACATTGCAAAGTAAGTAAAATAGATGCGTATTTAAATGCTGCTTGTCAATTTCAGTGGTATAAAGAACTAATGCTATATCAATATCACAAATTGTAAAGAAATCAACAAGAGTAGATAAAAATGTTTATAAAATCTCATGATGCTGTATTTCTTCTTTTGTCTCAGAAGCTTTTGTCAGTGGAAATCTACAGAATGCAGCTCAGCAGGAATAATGATAAGTTTAAAAATAAACATATGGCCTCATGCTGGGTTTTCTCTTAGCTATTGACTTTCCAGGAGATTCTATGTTAAAAACCCTTAAACATAGACTATGAATGATTTCTCTTTGCTGTCGTGTGATTTTACTTCACGTTGCTTGGAACTATTTATCTGAATAATAGCCTTGTCTACCATGAACACATTACCATTTTCATTAGGATTGTTTCCCCCCCATACTCTTTAATTGTTTTCTTTGAGAACTCTAGGAGTTTACATTCCAGATGTCTTCAGATGTCTTCATCTGCTGCTACTGGATACTTTACAATAGATACTTCTATGGTTTAACTCATATACATGTATATACATACATATATATATATATATATATATATATATATATATATATATATTTATATACCTAGTGTCCTCTTTAAATCTACTCTTTAGGTTCAATAAATGGTCAAGGGTAACCCTTTACTACCAATTTAAATTTGGCCCATTAAATAACCCTACTAGCAAACTTTTATTATTGGCTCTCTTTTTGACTGTTTAATATGCAAAAAGAGCATTTTGGTAAATTTGATAAATGTAAAATTAGCCCACCTAGTTTTTATTTTTCAGAATACAGAACAATGAATGCTTGGGTAGTGGAGATGGGGGTGCTGGGAGGGATTGAGAGGTTTGGCAAAATACAACATTTATTCAAAAAATGTTGACACCCATAACAATCATTAGTGTAATTTTGGATGATCAATGGTTATTTTTCTGTACTCGTAGGATCTTCAAAGAATTTTGTGGAGATCTATGTAGAGATGCAATTGAAAATCCACTCAATCAGTTTTATTATCAAGGGTCAATGCTAACCAGAAGCCATCCTTTTATTTCTAAAAAGGAAATTCACTGTGTAACAATCATATGCTTTGACACTCTTTACTTCCTTGAAAAAAAAAATAAAGGAATTCTTAAGAAAACCTGTAGCAAAACCTGGAAGCAAAGAGCCTACAATATAAGTAGCACCATCACCATACACCAGCTACACAGCATACATCCTAAGCTGTCTCCAATAATCACTGCTGGTCGTCACAACTGCAAGTATATATTAATTATCTCTTTAAAGATTGAGAGCTGTTTCCATTAGTGACTTGCTATTCTAGATAATTATAGGCATCTACAGTGAATTGTAACTCCCTGAGACAGTCTACATTGCAGTTGCATGTTATCTGATAGCTATTTGTTATACATGTGATTAGATAATTATGCGGCCTATACTTTCTGGAACTACATTCAATGTTTATAAGCTTCATGCAACAAATATATCAAGAATTTCTTTGAGGTGTAATCTATATGAATGCATTCTTGCTATATAGCTTGATGGCAGTGTTTATAAACAGCATAAGCTGAATATATTCATATTTTCAGAAAGCGAATAGAAAAAAAGGACAAGGAAAAACGTAATTCCACCAGAAACACTGGCTGTAGTTCATTTGTGAAGTATACACATTTATATTATTTTTAGCATTTATCCACAGGTAACAACACAAGCAGAGTAGAGAAAAACTTTTCTATTAAAACATTTTAAGCAACACGTCATGTTACATTTCTAAATGCCTTTTTAGAATCAATATTTAATACTTTTTGTTTCTAAAACACTGTAAAGATATTCTAAGCGAACATTGATGCCTGCTCTGCAACATTGTTGTAAAGCTTCTCTGGTAAATTAGAAGTAGACCTGCTGTGCTAATTACATACCTCTTAGTTTCCTCCAGAGAGTAGTTTAACCTTTCACTGGATAATACAAATGAGAAGCACAAGGTTAAGGAGCAACATTCTGCTGTTTAAAATAATAACACTACAAACAGAATAATGTAGCTATAGCAAAAAGTGTTTACACTACAAAAATAATGCTGAAGATTATAGTAAAAGAAAACCAATTAAAAAGATATTTCACAAAGCTTGCAAATACTTTTTGTATAGCTATGGTCCTTTTCTGTAATTCTGTCTTCTCTTGAAGGTATACATTTGTTTTTATAGCAGTGTGACTTGGGTAAATGGCATCAGTTTTTTATTGCTACTTCAACACTTAATTTGGAGCATATTCAGACTAGTGGTTGGTATAGCTCAATAGCAAATACCCACATTAGGGGCACATTAGCCTTTAGGAAAATATAGTTTGGTTACTACGGAATTAAAAGGGTCAGTCTTTGTTCATTTTGTGCAGGTGGTGGAAGCTTTGCTGAAGTCGCCTTTGCATACTTAAAACCAAATGTCACCTCTTATGCAAGCATTTTTTTCAAATGGTTTCATGCTTTGCTTTCAACTTTTTTGTGTTTTCAACTGCTTTACTTGGTTTTAGTAAATGCCGGAAAAAGTATGGTGGTTATCGCTTGGTACCAGACCCGAAGTAAATGCCATGGTTTATTATCTCCAGTCTGAACATGAACTGTAATCTATATGAATGTATAGCTATTGAGCAATGCCAACCACTAGTGTAAACATGCCCTAAGTGAACAGTCAGAAAAAGTCTGGTGGTTATCGCCTGTTACTACTCCTAGGTACCTAGCAGTAAAATTCAAGAAGTCCAAAGCTGTTTGTGTATGAAGTGGTAGTTTTTTCATTTCCATGTAATTTCCGATTTAAAACTCTTCTGACCTTGGATCAAAACTCAGAGTTTGACCAGTCCAAGCTTATTTCTAAGTTTGTGTATACAGTAACTGTCATTGACAGGTATAACATACTTTCAGCCAATCCAGCAGGTGGATATTACCAGGATCATATGAATGCTGCCCAGGCTTACAACTGGAATTGGTTACAGCAATTGGCTTGCAGTTATTTGTAAATATAGGGATTCTAAGCCTGATGTCAGAACATAGTGTACAGCTAAGGAGCTCAAAACTTTAGTAAGGTTTTGACTATTACAAAGCTGAAGCCAAACATTTGCCTCTACTTGGCTGAATGGTGCTCAAACCGGTAGGAGCCAAATTCAAGCATTGTTACTAACAGGTATTATATAAAGTTACCTTTACATACCCACTAATCCTTTTTTTTTGTTTTCAAAATAACCCCAAATTTAAATAACAAATTTTGTGAAAATGTGTTCATCTTTTTTTCTTTGTGTACTATACACTTGTATGGCATTTCCTTGTCTCATAACTGAATGTTCTCATTAGGCTGTTGTTTTTTTTTTTAAATAATACTTGGAAATCTGTGCCTTTGACCTTGCAATATGCCTTTGGGGAGATTTAATAAACATACTGTAGGTAAACAAGTATAATGTCACTATTAACTATGATTTCCCCAATGAAAAAGCACACAGGGAATAAACTGGAAGCTAATTGGGCAACCTTGGAGATTCTGTTTTTGACCATCCAGCATTTTTTTCATTGTGAAACCTTAAATAAACTGATGTACCAACACAGCACTCACAGCAGACATACACATGGGAAATCTATGTAATTAAAAAGTTAAGACAACAAACCAGACACTTTATTGATTCTCAGCCATGTTTACTCACTTTTAGTTGAGCCAAACAAACAATTTAGAAAACAGTATTGGAGAGATATTTCAGCTTATTTTTGCTCAAATGGGTGTTCTACTGACAATCGTCCAACATAGTCATTCCCTCCCCTGAGATCTGTACACTATTTATTAATGAAAAAAAAAACATTTTGTCCAAACTTGGATTTACTATGAACACTGCCAGCTAAAAGTGATCAGATGTGAAACCAAGAATCACTATGCCAGGCCAGGACATTTGGAACTTTTACCAGTTCACTGCATGCAGTAACCTAGTTACTTGTATGTATGCTACACTGTAGCCCTCCCTCTCATCCTCCTTTACAGAAAAGATTGATGGGGGGGCCACTTATTAGCCAATTTTCCAATTAGTGACAATGGACAGAGGTCTGGAGCATGGAAAACTAAGGCTGGGTTCACATGCTAGATTTTTGGTCTTGGGAAAGATCTTTCTCAATAGTTTCCAATGACAAACTACTAAAAGGTGAATGAACGCTGTATATACAGTGCCATACTGCTTATTGGAGAGGAGAATAAGCAAATGCTGCTTGTTGCTGCACTCTCCTTCCTTCACTTTCATTGCGGACGTTCGTCTCTGACGTTCATCGATCTGCCAGTACGGATCCATGAACAACATTATATGGCCTCTGTATACATTTCAGGTTCTCTGTGTTTATAGCCTAAAGTACTCTAGATTGGTAAGAAGTCAAATTCACTACCTAACTACTCAATACTTTATGGTGATCTAATTATTACTTAAAAAAATTTAATAAAATGAAAATTAATGACATTTTTACCTACTTTATTGGCTCTATTTATAAAATAGGGAATCTGACATTCCCACAAACATTCCCTAATGGGAATCAATTACTGACACACATGGACCCAGAGGATTCCCATGAATGTTTGTGGTCTGATTCCCTGTTTTATAAATAAAGCCCTATGACTACAGACTACAGTTGATATACAGAGGCAAAACATTAAAAGTTACCCCAGTCTTTTTCTTCTACATTTTGAAGTTTTGTTTTGTATTCTTATCATCTTATAGACATTTGTGGGTTTAGAAAACAATATATACTAACAAAAATGTAGAAGATAGAGTGATGTCAGAAAAAGACAAATTGGTGGTCCATCAAGTCTGCTTGTTTGCTTTGTTTTAACTTTTTTTGTAGTATGGAGTATGGACTTATGCTATCTCAAGCATGTGTACATTTACTTAGTGTTTAATGACTCACTACCTCTGCTTAGACTTTGTTCTATGCATCAGTTACTGTCTGGGAAAATGCAGACCTACAGCAGTGTGTTCCTGTATGATTCCTGGAAACTGGCAAGCTCAGTTACCAGCACAGCAGTGTTGGTATCTAAAGAACCAACGTTTGCAGACTTGCCAGTGTGTGGAAGCAAATGCTACAGTACTGCTTCTGCCATCTCTATTCATTCTCTGTTAGGCTGCTACGAGTAGATGCTACATGTAGCTTTTCTCCAAGGCAAATAGTTCAGTGGTGCAAGGACATTTTGCCACTGTAAATTAAAAGTAAAGAAAAACAAAAAAGTTTGTACATGACAAATATAATGATTTACATTTATATTTATGGATTTTGAAAAAGTGAACATTATCTCTTGTTTACATTACAAATAAAGATCCTAAAAGCAGTAAGGCTGTTTATTTTGAGTACAGATTCCCAGATCTCTCGAACATTGTTTCTCGACCATTTTTCAGTGGAATCTTAAGAGGTTCCTGCAGGGGTTGCTAAAGGTTCCCTGAGCAATGAGCAATATGTGACTTTCTGGTCAGTTTAACTGATACTGATATGATGATCTTTTTGGCTAATAGGGTGACATTCTTCCCACTGGCCAACAATGTAAGAAGCCTTCTTCCCACTGACAACCACACTAATATTCTGTGAACTTACTGTATAGTAATTATAGCTGGGGGTTTCCTGAAGACCTGAAAGTTATTTCAAAGTTTCCCCCATGTTAAAATGTTTGAGAAGCACTGTTTTGGTTTATTGAGGGAGACACAGCAAATGCAGAATGATTATTCCTAATCTCCTAACCTTAAAGTGTTCAGTTTCAAATTCTTAAGGTGCGTACACACTTCCAATTTTTATCGTTCCAATCGAACGACGAACGATCGATTGGGCAAAAAATCGTTCGTAAAAAAGTAACCAACGACGCCGACGAACGAGGAAAGTCGCTGGAAACGAACGACCGGACCGGCGGATCGGATTGGACGACGATCGTTGAACATCGTTCGTGTGTACGGTCGTTCGTTGATCGTCCATGTTCAGAGCATGCGTGATGAACGAACGTCCGTTCACTTTCCTGTCGTGCACATAGTTCCTCTATTGCTTAAACGATCGTATCTATTGTGTGTACAATATCTACGAACGATCGTGTCGTTACCTCTATGTGCAGGATCGGTGCTATACGATTGTTCATATATATCGTGCAGGAACGTTCGTCGTTCGTTTTCCGACGATAATAATTGGAAGTGTGTACGTAGCTTTACTCTGATGCTCTTGATAGCATCCTAAAAGTAACCTTGACTTATCTTGTATTGACAACAGCAATGGCAACAACCTTGTGTAAAAATGCAGTGAGAATATTTTCTGGCAGCTTGTACTGATAAATGAATTCACTTTTTCAAACACCTTTCTTTGTGATTGACAAAGGATGATGTTTATGGCATTGAATGAGTGCACAACAATCCCTAATCCACACATGATGACACTAACATTTTGTTATGTTCTGATCTAATAAACTAGCTCATTTTCCTGTTGTTTTTGCTCCCTATTTTCATTATTACTTTTTTGCTCATTATGGAAGCCTGATAATAAAATGCACCTGATCTCAGATTATGAACATTGAAGTATTAACGTATTGTAAATAGTAAAAATTGTTTTAAAATTAACCCCTTTCAAATGTTTCTACTTACAGGCACTGTGGAGAAATTTCATAATTCACAAAAAAGGCACTGAAATTATAGTTCTTCCCCACACATTTTCTATAGAAAAGGGCCTTGGCAGTATGCTAGCCTTCTGTGGTGTAAACTGTTAGAAACATTTTGATAGTCACCTAAAATTATATTTCGGGGTGATGACTAATAAATTGGTAAATTGCCATGCCTAAGCTTTTCACTGGCCTTTCCATAAGCATTGTCATTTTATTAAACAGTATTACTGTACAAAGAAAAAGAATAGAGATTAAACATGAATATGACAAAATGCAATGGGGTTGATATATTGTTAGAGTTTAGACCAGTGTTTCTCAACCAAGGTTCTGTGGTACCCTAGGGTTCCTCCAGAGGTTCCAGGGGTTTCCTGAGCAATGAGCAATTTGTGCCTCTCAGAACAGTTTAACACAGCAGTTGTCAATCAGTGGTCCACTAGAAAATTTTGGTGGTCCACGTCTCTGGCTGGTGCGCCCCCCAGCAGGGTCAGGAAAAGGACACCGCTGGGGGGCGCACTGGCCAAAGCCACAGAGCACGTCTTCTGTACTTAAACTTAATTTTGTAGGATCATGCCTATGGATATGATTTTTGCTAGAAGATTGGCGGCAGCAACAGCAGGAGTTAAATGTGCGGATCATTATGTTAGACTTACAAAGGAATTAAAGGAGGACTTGAGGGTGTAGGAAATGTTTTTGGCTGAATGTAATGGTAGGGCACTGTGGATGGATGGGCCGATAAGTACGGCAAACTTGTATTTGTTTACTGATGCTGCGGGTTCTAGAGGTTATGGAATTTACTGCCAAGGAGCCTGGAGTGTGGGCCCTTGGCCGGTTGAGTGGGAGTAGGCGGTTTTGGTGACCAGCCTGGTGCTGTTAAAATTATTCCCTATTGGGAATATATTCCCTATATTTTCTTGTAGGCTGTACATATTCCAGGTGTTACTAATTCAGTGGCGGATGCTCTCATTTTCAGTGGGAAACGTTTTACAAGTTGGCTCCGGAAGCAGAGCAGTTTGGTGTGCCTTGTCCGCCCAGATTTTGGAGGATAGTGACAGAAACCGTATGACTTTGCTACTTCAATCGGTTGCAAGATCCACTTGGGCTGGATACCCGTTTTGTTAGCAGATCTGTGGCTGATAATATTTTGTCTGGGTATGGGGGAGGATGCTATCAAGTCTATCGGCAGGTAGGAGTCATGGCGTTATCAGCTCTATGTGCGGCCTCATTTAGACAAATCAGTTTGATTAAATGTTGGGCCTGAGATAAAGAAATGTTGGGTGAGGGGTTGTGTCCTTTTTATGCCTACTGTCACACTTACCTGTTCCTCACTAAAGCTCAGGCATCTCTCTCCTGCGCATGGGGGCAGTTCTGATGCTGGGCATGCCTCTGTTTTCAAGCTTTATCAACTCCGTCCATGCCGCTGGCCAATCAGAAAGTGTTAAGCCTGTTAACCATCCCTGGCTATTTAGCTAGCTCTCGGACTCTATTTTGTGTTCGTGCGACAAGTTATGTCTGCTTTGTGTCTTCATTGTGCCAAGCCCTTAGTTCTGTGAACTAGTTCCTGTACACCTGCTGCTTAATCCAGTGTTTCATGTGTCCAGCTCCTGTGTTAACCCCTCGTTGTCCAGTCTGTTGGTTCCCAGCCAACTTCCCTATGCTGTTGCTGTGTTCCTGTCTGCCTGTGGATATCCCTGCTTCTCCTTAGCCTCCTGCTGTTTCCAATATCTCCAGTGTTCCCTGTGCTTGCAGTGGCCCCTGTGTCATTGCCGTCTGTCTCCTGGATCCCTGGCTATTGACTCTTGGCATGTGACCTTACCTCTCTTGCTTGCTGTCTGTCTTGACCTGGGCTTTCCTTGACTATCCTCCTGCATGGTGATTTGGTGCTGTGCTTGCCCATCTTAGTGTGCCCAAGGACCGCAACCTGGCCGTAACCAGCAGCGCAACATCCTCACCATGAGAGGCTCTGGAGAAAACCTGGTTACGGCTTAGACTCTGCACCTTGGTCTTTCTCAGGGCTCGCACCACCTCCATACGCCTCCTAGTGGTCCTGTCTCTCCGTGCGTGACACCTACAATGTCGTTTGTATTTTGTTTTTTATTTGTTTAGAAACAGAGCCCTGTCTGATCTAGATCATGGGCCACTCTTATGTGTGCTGGGGGGCCAGGAGAACATAATTTTGAACTGAAGGTCATCAGTTAGGAGTTCCCAGAGAGGAGGGTATACTTCGATTGTTTGGGATCCTGGGAATGTTATGGTGCAGAGTTCTGCCTGAGATTCACAAGTTCGCCAGGTTGGACAGGCCATCTAATGTCGTGGTTTTGCATGTGGGTGGCAACAACTTGGGGATCCGGTCTATGAGGGAACTTATCCGTGATAAAAAATGGGATTTCCTTCGTCTGAGGGTTGCATTCCCTGAGCTCATTGTGGTGTGGTCAGAAATGGTGTCCACGACCAGGTGGAGATGGGCAAAGTCAGTAGTTAGTCTGAACAAGGCCAGGGCAAAGGTTAACAGGGAAGTGGGCAGGTTCATTGCCAGGAATGGGGGTATAGTTGTTAGGCACAGGGAGTTGGAGTCAGGTTATCAACAATTTTTGAAAGGGGGTGGCCTTCATCTGAGCGCAGTTGGAATTGATATTTGGTTTCTAGGTTTGCAGGAAAGGATTCAAAGGGCCCTGCGTGTGTGAAGGAGCACACAAGGTTAAGGGTTCACCTTTGTGGTGCCATGGCGGTGTGTGGTCCTCGAGGAGAATTGTGTTGTGTAGGTATGTGGTAAAAGTGATGCAGTGTGGAGAGCCATCGGTGGTGTGGGGTCTCCAAATTTGTGTAATATGGTTGTTATGGGGTTAATACCAGGAGGTATGCGTGATTTATATAGTTCCCGAGGCGGTGGAATGGTGTCTGGGAACAGTGGCATATATAAATCCAATTGGAACTCAGATCCAGGATTATTGCTTTGGAAATGGGTAAAAGATGGTAGAGGACCTGCCACCTGATTATGGTGATGTCTGGTTGTTATTTATGGTTACTAATATGATGTTATAAATGTTAAAATATGTGTAACAAGCCTATCCTTGGTTTGTGTGGTTATTTAAAGGTTAAAAGGTAGGGGTAGGGGTAAGGTAAAAATCTTATTTGAATTAAGAAAGGCTCTTTCATACCACAGTCAAGGGAGGCTCTAGAGCCTGCGTGAAGGGAGCTAGACATGGGCCAACATGACTGTGGGGGGAAGGCCAGAGGTCAGGTGGTGGTGTGAGGGGGACATGTCAGTTTTGATTTAAATTGATTGGTTGTCAAATGGACAGTGGGTGGGGTTATAAAAGTTTATAGAATAGGGGTACAATAGGGGGCAGTCCAGTTGTGACAGAAACCTGAGGAGATTTCCACCCTCCCCTGTATTGTTGAGATTGTATGGCATGAATTGGAGGGAAAATGTTTTGGCAGTGTGAGGTCCTCAGGGGGAAGTGTGTTGTGTAGGTATGTGGTAAAAGTGATGGAGTGTGGAGAGCCATCAATGGTATGGGGGTCTCCAAGTTTGTGTAATATGGTTGTTGTGGGGTTAATACCGGGAGGTATGTGTGATTAATATAGTTACCGAGGCCGCGGAGTGGCATCTGGTAACAGTGGTATATATATATTAATTGAAACGAGATCTCGGATTATTGGTTTGGAAAGGGGTAAAAGATGGTCAAAGACCTGCCACCTGACGATAGTGATGTCTGGTTGATATTTATGGTTAGTAATTTGATGTGAAAATATGTGTAACAAATTTTATTTGATAAATATTTTATATAATTTTCAGCATATCCTTGGTTTGTGTGGTTTTTTAAAGGTTAAAATGGTAGGGGTAAGTTTTAAATCTTATTTGAATAAAGAAAGGCTCTTTCATACCATAGTCATGGTACTAAAATCATTTGTAGCTCTGAATATAACAAATGTATTGTTGTATATATGAACTTTTTTTTTACAAATGCATATTAAGGAGCAGGTTCATTTCATTAGATATAAATCAGCAATTACATGTTTATTTCCCCTTTGCACTTGATGTGGAGCTCTTTATCTTAGCTGACTTGCTGTGTGATTAAAGAACTGTTATGTGTGAATGAGATGGCCATCTTTTATATCCATTCTCCGCACCATTTGGTTCATTTGCTGTTCTGATATGTTGATCATTACTGTAATGTATATTTGATGAAAAATTGCTATAAATATGATTTGAAATGGTGTTTGGAGTCATTGATTGATGCACATATTATTTGTTTTGCTGTGTTTAACAGATGAATTGAGTTTTGCTCATATAACAGGTACACATAGACTGTGGCAGCAAATGCATAACAAATATAATTATATTTTTTGTTCAGCAAGCACATGACCTATGCATTTTCAGAATATGAATTTTCATGTTATAATAGAGAATATTTTTTTATAGAAACCATCAGTCCAGATAACTGTTAGTACTAAGCCCACAAATTATTGGGTATATAGGTAAATTATTAAATAATATTAAAGTATTTGGGGTACTTGCAAATCAGCACCTGGAGTGCCACATTTTGTATTTGTGGGCTTAGGTAACAGAGATAAAATGTAAAAGTATAAAAAAAAGCAGATCAAAGATAAATTATAGTCAACAGAATGTAGTTTTTTTAACCAGACAATTTGCATGAACATTTAGCTCATTATTTACAAAATACTTTGATACACATAAGTTTTTGGCCTACATCAATTGGCAATATTCCTTTAAATATGACATTTTATTAGCTTTACAAATCAGCTTGGAAACCCCTATTGTACTGTAGATTATTGAGAGATATTTGGCTGCAACTGATGGAAATATTTGTAACAAGGTAATACACAAATCATGCTTGGAATGCCTCAGGTGTTTATTTATTTAGTTAACATTGATTTACATGAAAACCAAATGCACTTTTAAATTTCTCCTCAACAATTTCGGTAACAAAAATATGTTCAAGGCTTTGCAATTAATTTGAAAAGTTGCCAGAAATATTCTTCAATACAAAAAATGGAATTAGCTACACACAACAACTAACAGATGCCACTGACCCCATTGTTCTCTCAGACAGTTTTGGTAAAAATACTCTGTCCTAGTGTTTGCAATATGTGGATTTGATGGCCAGTTTTAAAATAACTGTATTTTTATAGTAATAAGCAATATAATACTTTCACTTTAATATACATAAAAGTAAAATGCTTTTTAGATTTCTTTTAAGAATATTTTTAATAAATTTTAAAAGTTAGTGGCAATTGTCTTCAAAGCAAATTCAAACAAATTTGAATTTTACCTTAATTAAATAAACTTTTACATTTTTGGGTTTTGTTGCATTGTCTTTGTGACAACCCACTTTTTGTTTAAATACACAGTTTACAATAAAAAAATTGTAATATACAAATGTATGTAAGCAATTTTGTAAAACATTACTGTGCAGATCACAATGCCCTATAACACTTTTGCAAAACATAATAACACAAGTTTTTTTTACCATTATCTTTCATTTATATAGCACGGACATATTAGGTAACACTTCACAATGTACATAGTCATGTCACTAACTATCCCCCAATGATGCTCACATGTTATACCACTTGATTTTCTTACACATCTAGCCTAAATGAGCCCTAATGCAGATTTATGTATTAATGAGTGTATTATTGAGCTTATTTTACAACCAGTAAAAGCTTCACATGTGTGAGGTGGACCTAAATCAAATTTTACTTTATGTAGTATAATAATAGGCTGTGACAGGCAACTAACTCTAAAACCAGTAAAATGCTTCATATGAGATGAAAAAATTACTTGCAAGATATTAGCTCAGACTGACACTTATTAAATGGAACCCTAATTTAAAATGTATAGATAGATTTTAGGAAACCTATGAACATAATACCAGCCCCTCTTGTAGTCCCCTATTGCTGACACATGTGGAAGTGCCCATGGCCGAATTTAAACTTTATTTCTCTTTTAAGTGTAGCCTTAATATCGTACTAACAAGATTATACATCACACTAAACCTGGGTGGGACTAGAGGGGCAAAAAGAAGAGATTTCCCTCTCTTTGACAAACCTAGAAATGATAAATAAAAATATAGAACAAACTATTTGTTTCAAGGTGTAATTGTGAGCTGTGGTCCTACTACAACTCCTACACTTTCTATTGCAGAAGATTAAGGCTACACACTTGAGATGAGTCTCACCCAATACCAATGGCCAGGCTCGAAGAGCATCTGACACGTATGCATCATTCGTGGATCCCTCCTGACAGATCTATGAATGACCAATGGAGAACAACCTCTGTTAATGGAGTATGCCACAGTGGGTGGCACTCACTCATTCTCTTCTCTCCCTTCTCCATAGAACAGATGGGCACAGTGTGTATAGCACTTATTCGTCTATCTATCTTTTTTGTCGCTGGAAACGATTATGAAAGATTGTTGCCAGTGGCAAAAAATTTAAATTGTGTTCCCTGCTTAAGGTTCTGTGTAATCCCATGATAAGGTAATAAATGGGTTCCCTTACCCCTGCATGTTGGTTCTTGTTAATCAAAGGAAAAACATGTCAGTTTTTCCACCATTTTAGCATTTTCATGTTATAATATATAAAATTCATCTATCTATTGCACTGAAGTACAGCCACATTACCAAGTCTAAAGGCTATTCTAATAAATGAATATTTATATTTTCTAAAGCAATTCAAAAAAGTCAAGACTTAAAAGGGCAAACCATGGTGACATGTTTTTTGGAACAAAAGCACCTAGAAATATATAATGGTAATTCAGCAATTCTTAAATTTACTTAATATTCTATTAATGCAAGAAACCCATCCACAGTATAACTACACAGCTTGACTTTCCATGACACCCTTTAAAAAAAGGAAAGAAGTGGAGATTAAGAGCATCGTTACCTTAAACATTAATTCCAAAAACTACTTAACGCCACTTCATGCCATGTCAATTGTATTATTACAGATAAGTTAGGTAATAAAAATGCCTGACTTTTACTTACTATATGCCAAAGGTAGGTCTTTTTATAAAGATATTTCTTTTTAGAAATGCTGGTTCAGCAGTATCTCAAATGCTAAAAGACCGTTTTTTTAATTTATATACAGGGATAAAGAAAGTATACCTTCTTTCATTTCTTAGGTTCCATGTGTTAGGATATCTGGTCTTTAGCAGGTTCTTAATTTAACTATAACTTCAAATTTAAAACAACATAGAACATATTTCACCATGAAACTATTAATTCATCAAAAATTAAGCAAAAAATACACCCCATGATTTAATGGCTGGGGAATTCTGAGCTTTTGGTCCACAATATGAAGTTACAATTCTTTTATCTTTAAGCTAATATAAAAATCCTATTATCCTTAAGCTAATATACAAATCCTTTCCCACACTTATGTAGTAGGAAGAAAATGTTCATGCTTCCTATTCCCCAGAGATGCATATCCAGGAAGTAAGTGAAGGGCTTACTGCATATTTCTATCAATGGCATTTTTGATCTTCTTAACTGTCAAAAAGCAAATATTCATTACATCAAACTAACAATATTCATCTATCATCAGCTGTTGAGAGGGGACTACATGAATCAGGCCTTCATGGTCAAACCACTGCACTGCCACTACTAAGGAAGAGCATCAAACAGGACAGAATTGCTTGGGCAAAAAAATTCAAGGAATGGACATTAGACCAGTGGAAATCTGTAATTTGGTCTCATAAGTCTAAATTTTGACATTTTTAGTTCCACCCAAACCATAGGGGTTATTTGTGTCAGATGACCTGGCTTTCAAAATACCTGACATAAACCTGAGATGGTTTGGGATAAGTTGGAACATTGAGTGAGGGCAAAGCAGCCAACCAGCTTTAGGAAATCCTTCAACGCTGTTGAAAAACTATTCCAGATGACTCCCTTCTGACGCTAATAGAGAGAAAGACAGGCCTAGAGCTAGCAATTCAAGGGAGCTTAGGGTAAGGCTAGGGGGGGGGGGCAGGGATCAGACATGCTAGGGTTAAAAAGTTGTTTTGGAGTTATTGGTGAGTCAGCATGTGGATTAGTAGGACGGTGGAGGTGAGAAGGGGGTTGGAGTGATATAAGGTTAGAGAAGAAGAGAGGTGAGGTCACAAGATATTCAGCTGGGAAAGAGAAGGCTAAGACTTGGGGTTTGTTCGTTTGCAGGTTAGGGTTGACGTTTGAGATCAACTTGTCTCGGTTCCCGATGGGTTTTGCCTAGAAGGCTTCCTCAACGGATTATGGAGACATATTTAGGTTGACTGATTACCAAAGGTATTTACAGAACAAATATTAGTACAAGTATAGGTAATATCTTGGTGACATAAACATCCACAACATCATAAACATATATTAATATTGAAGAGAATTTCTTATACAAGATTGGGTAAGTAAAAACGTACATGTAGTTTATTAATACACTCAACTGTTTTTGCCACAAAAAGCCACTTCTTTCCTTTCTTCTTACTGTTACTGTTACAAATAGGTTTGGCAAGTATATTTCTTGTGTACCTTGAGTGACCCGCCCCCCTAGACTTACATTATTACTACTATGGACAAATGCCAACAAACATTAAATCAGATAGCTAATTACAAGTGGTTGGGAAATGGTAAAATGTTCCAGTTCGCAAATGTCCATCTGAACCAAGCATAATTTATAATAATAAGGCTGGAGAGGATATCTTTTTATCAATAAAGATGCGTGATCCAGAAAACCTGGTATGGATGTCCTCAAAGTCACCCTGCTTCACTGATGAAAGTGTATCCTCTCCAGCCTTGAAGTGCTTTAATAAATCAGGACCTATGTCTGCAAGGTGTCTTGCCTTGAAATGAGCTGCACTAGTTATAGTAAGGCAGACAAATACACTTAAGAAATTGATCTTAAAAGTAATTTTCTTTTTAAATTTAACTGGCTGATGGAACTTCTTATACCCATGTGTCTTTTTCTAAACCCTCAGATACTTAGCAAACAGCTCACCTTCAAAAACTAGTTGAGAATGACCACAATATATTAAATTATAAAATATTTGTATAACAATGCCAGTTATAATTTGCATGCATAATTTTTAAACCTTTCATGGCGTAGCATTGTCCTTTCTGCAAATAAATAAACATATTTGCCTGTTCAAAAGTTTTGCACTCACCTCTCCTTGCCTTGGCACCACCATTTTTCCCCCAGTCTTCTAGATTTGGGTCTTTGGCCAGGTCAAATGCATGCTGATTATTCTTGGATCATGCACTAAGCTGTGGATGGGAAGATAAAATGTGGCAGAGCAGACAAGTTTATTTTATTGATGTAGGGACTTCACCTGTCTTTTGAGACCTCTGAGGTCCCCATATGGGCAGCATGTAATGCAAATGAATGTACCCTCCCCCGTTATACTGTGCACCCAGGAAAAACGATTCTGATTGGAACTATCCAACCACTATCATGGTAAGCATCTATTGTTTATTACATACTGGGTTAGTTTGTGTCAATCTAACACCCTATCATCTATGTACACAGCAGTTAGGATAAAATATACAATGTTCTATTGCAAACAGTTATAAATAATTGACACTTTTCCATAGAAGTTTACAACGTGGATGATAGTGACCCTTGACACAAATTACAAACTTAGCATTAAGCCCCCAAAAGATTCATAGCTACCTATGATCTTCAGTATTTTTAAGAGATAATGGAATGAATCAATTGGCAGTTTCTCTGATCCCAATATACTTTAAGGAATGAAGTTGCTGCAGAAATGATTAAAAGTCTCGGGCATTTCTATGGGGTGCAAAAAGGAATTCTGTACATGCTGATCTTTTCTTTTAAATCTTTCTTGTTTGTAATAGTAAGTTCTTGCTTTTAGTGCTTATTTCAAGTCAGGGTCTCCAAGGCAACTAACATTTTCAAAATGAGGTTAGCATTTGTAGCCAAATAATTTATTTGGTGACAGTTTTCCTTCATTGGTGATAAGCAGGCGAAATGTTTTTTTTCCACAAAAATCTTAGTTACCTAAATAGAAAAATTTTTGTGAAAGCTAAACTACTTCCAATTGCAGAATTTGCAAGTTAATTAAGACATGTCCAAAGTAATATATTTTTTTTAGTTTTTTAATAAATCAAAGTTTTTCTCAAAGTTTTTCCATCAATTGAAATAAATACATGAGCATTAAAAAAATTTACTTGATCAGTTAAATCCTATCTTATTATCATTAGAATGCTTTACAGTCTGCAATAGTTTTTAATATAGTCTGTGATATTTTTTTTTTACTTTTTCCACTTTGGACACACTACCATAAGTAACTTTTTAAGTTAATTCAGGGGCTTTGCAAATAAGTTTAAAAGTTTAGATGTATTTTTAAACAATTTTCACAAAAACACAGTTTCAATCTTTTAAGGCTTGAGGTAAATGATCCAGATTTTCTGTAAGGGTCTTCCTTCAAATAAACAAGGCAATTATTTTTAAACATGAATGTTGTGTGTACAAAAGTTTAAAGGAAAATCTGTTATTTAAAAAAGAGCTTTCATAGTTACTGATTGCTAAAATGTATGGAAACACCGACAATAAATTCTTTTTTGCTCCCTTTTGTCTAATAAATGTAACTTTGAAATTGTTGTGGTAAATTGGACCAATAAGTGTGAAAAATAATCAATCACCCTTACAGAAATGTAATAACTATCTGTAAAGTACAAAACACTTCCCACTTTGTTATGGAAATTAGGTGAGATATTCTTTAACATCCAAGTACTGGAAAGTTGCTATATGTTACATTTTTGTGTTTGGGTTTGGATATATTTTAAAAATGACATCTGAATACTTTTCTAAAGGTTTTGAGTTTGAGTTGATTATCCTCTTTAGTTTAAAAGTCTACAGATACAAGTCTTGACCACACAATTAGGGCATTTTTTTTACTTTAAATAAGCCTGTAGTTTGGACTTGTGTGGTAGAACCAGTTGTTCAGATGTGCATTTAGAGAAATTCAAATATGGATTAAGACAAAGGTTTTAAAAACTTTGATAAAATGATCTACATCACACCTATTTTTTCTACATGTCCACATCTAAATATGTATGGGGTTAGTGGAAGTCAGGATTGAAGGTTTTCTGGTTGTTACAACCATGAATACAGCATACTAGCTGTCAATTTCTATTAGAGCAATGTGTTACAATAGCCTGATTTATCAAGCAAGTGCATGTAAGCTCGCTGCGCGTATATACTCACCGATATACAAGGCGTATTTCCGCGAGCCAGAGCCGAGTGCTTGTACACTCGCCTTCACTTGCAAGCCGGATTCCTGCCTTGATAAATGAGCAATAGGGGTTGGGAATATGCCAATTAAGACAAATAGTTTGCAGCTGCGCCATTAAGGAGGATCTGTTAGGCTCTGTCAATGGTGAGGTCATAGCAATTATTTAGCGCACACCTTCTCCCTGTTCTGTCCCTATCTACAGTCCATTACAGGTCAATTTAAATCTTTAATGCTTCAATCTTCTTTTGGGTAAGTGCTACATTTTTATGTTACAATATACTCATTCACAAAATTGATTTATTTATGGTTACATTTGTTGCACTGTTTTGATACTTTTTGGTTTGCTTGGAACACTGCAAACTAATTTAGATCAAGCTGTATACATATTAATTAGGACTTTATAATATGTCTTCACACAATAGTATGAATGTCAAAAAATGTCACCAAGCATTTGTGATCTGATTCAGTTCATTCTAGTTTGGCTTTAAAGAAATCAAATATTTGTATAAAGGATTGTTGCCAAAGATGTTATAATACATGTATCAAGGAACATTTAGTGATTTCACTTGTGTGTGTTTGTCAAAATACATAGATAAATATGCATATTCATTATTGCTATTTTAACTGGACTGGTTTGGGGGGGGGGGGGGGAGGGTTAATCAAGTAAATTTGCTTGGATAGTATGGGTTGTTGTGACTTTGTAATTATCATTATTGTTAGTTTCATCGTTTGCTGCAATGTTTTTGTGCCTGGTTTGTAATGACAGTTCTGTTGATTAGCAATTCTTCAGCAATGTTTGTCATTTTTTTCCACACATATTCAGTACAAATGTCTGCATGGTTTCCACTCCAAACTGCTACTTGACCCCTCTTGTTGCCTTTGTCCCATTCTCAAAGTCACATTGTCACATATTGGTATTTGAATGTATTATATACCTATTCATTTTATGAATAAATTGTCATGTTTTCTATTTCTTTGTTGTTTTTTTTTCAATTTTCTTAGTCTGACATTTGCACTCATGTTTATTTGCTGCCACACAACTCCTCTGTTGATTTGTAGTAGTGTTATAAGTTTATTCTTATTGTGATGTGCTGTCTGATCTTAGCCCTATTGTATACAAAAAGACTTCCACTTGCTGTCCAAACTGGTTGTGAATTAGTTGTCCAGCTGAGTTGCCTATTTTTCTAACACACCTGATGGTGATGGAAGGAGGTCCAGGTTCCAAGCACAACATGAAAGCTCATTGATTGCCAAGCTCACAAGCAGGGTCTCGCACTCTTAGAAATGAACAGATGTTGTGTTGTTGCTCAATTTAATTTTGTTAAATAAATACTGGATTGTATGCATTATTTAGGTGTTTACACAAAACAAATAGTGGTAATATTTAAAACTTCCAGGGACAAATCCACTTTGTGCCAAACAGATGTTCTTGCTTTTCCAGCCTTTCAGGGTATTTATTCAGGTTTGAATGGCATTTTAGACCTTGGCCCATTATATATTGACTTATTCACCTCAGCTTTGTAGTGGAAGCACATAAAGGTGGATTCCTTCTTTTAACCAGAAGCAATATCATCCATGAATGTTGCTTGGAGCCAAGCCCATGATATCAGAAATCATAGGAAGAAATAGACAATCTTTTCAATTTGAAGCATGTTAAGCAATATGCCCCCAAAAAATCCCCCTTGCCTGTTTCTTCTTATAATTTCTGGTAATAAAGACATATTATTGAAATGAAACAATATGGCCACAAACATAATAACATACCATTAACATTGACTTTTTTAATTGCATGTATGTATATATATATATATATATATATATATATATATATATATATATGGAGGCAAAGAAGAACTTGATTCAATGATCTAGTCTGCTGACAAATGAGAGGTCTCGCCTGCCCAAACTCGCAAGTATTTATCACCAGGCGGATCCTCGTGTCGGGCATCATAAGCGTTAAGTGGGAGCCTGTGTAAAGAGCTGAAATCAGTTAACTCTTTCTGAACCTGAAAATTTTAGGTAATTTAAAAATATGCCTATTTCCTAGCTAATATATATTTTTGAACATTTGAACATCCTAAACATTTTTATTTAGGGCTAAGTGTAAGATGTGTGCCATTTAAAAGAATCATTTTTTAGGGGAACAGTGACTTATAATGCAAGTTTGCCAGCGTCAAGCTCACGGAGATGCGCGGCTCAGAGCGGCCAGGTGAATACGCCAGCGTATTCTCGACAGATGAAAAATGGTTGATAAATAGGTTTTTCACGCACAAAGCAAGTTTCCGATTTTGCTTGATGAATCAGGCTCCCTGTTTCTATGTCTAACTAAGAGCCAGGTGCTTTGCAATTACCACAAGAAGTTTAACTCCAAGCACTTTCATTATGAAAATTCTTTGCAGATATACCCCGTAATGTCTTTACATGCAAGATAAACTATAATGGTTACAAAATGAGGAAACACTTTCTTTGCAAAATTTACTGTTGATTTCTAAAGCATAATACTAACAACTAGCTTCCTTATGAATAAACTACAGCATAACCTAACCACCTGCGTCTTTTGCTAAACCAGATATATTCCTTGTTTCTTCATGGTATTATGGGCATCTGTCTAAATAATAGGAGTGTGTGTCATTCAGATAAACATTTAAATATCACAATACCACTGAACACAACATATGTGTTTAATGTAATGTAACATTGCATTATCTTCTGCCATCACTTAGAAAAGAGAGAAAGAGATAAATGGTAGAATATAGTATTAAAGCAGTATTATATGTATTCAAAACTCCTATATTACATAAGATTTTTGTGGCACCAAGGTCAAATCAATGACTGTGTGTTTATTCCCAGAGACCTTTAGTTTAGTTTTCACAGAGCCTATTGTCAAAACTTTTTTACATACCAACTAATTCTCTTTTTCTGCAGTCTGACCTCTAAATTGTTATTAAATCTGTAGCAAAAATCAAGAGAAATTTAGAAATGTGATCTCGATTATGTTCTTGTGAAAAAAATACATAGCTCAAAAGTGCAAACTTTCTTCTGTAAATGATGAGTTTCCTTTAGTGTAAATAAATGCTTAATCACTTATTCATTTATAAGCTGTTAGAGACAGGGGATTGTCATCATCACTTGACAATTGAGAACCTGAATTTTCAGATGGAAAAAGGCATTGAAAGTAATGTATTGATCACAAAACAATTTCCCATAAAGAACGTCTCTCCAGTACTCATCAAAACAGGTTCAATGCTTCTTGAATGTATTAACTGAAATTAACATCTGGTCAAGATTCTTGTTACAATCACCTCCTTCTCGCTAAAATGCCGACACCTCTCTCCTGCGCAAGCAGACAGTTCTGACCTCAGACACGTCTGCCAGATTTAGTTAGCATTGCCCCTCCCGCCGGCCAATTAGGAGACAGGCTCTTAATAAAACTTATATAGCTGGCTCAGACACAGCACTCTGCATTCATGCAATACGTCTCCACTAGTGTCAAGCCCTCTTGCTCTGCTGAGCATTTGCAAAACACCTGTCTGCTGCGTGCTTACCCAGTCCAGTTTCCCTGTATGTTCCCTTGTGCTGTTCAAGTGTTCCCCAATGTCTGCAGTGACCCTGTGTCTCCTGTAGGGATCATCACTTGACCAAAATTTCCTCGAACTTCCGATGGGTCAGCGAAATTTTGGTGAACCGATTTCGCAGGCCCATCGAAAGTTCTAGGAAATCATTACAGGAGGATTCCCAGGGCTGCAGTGAATCCTCGTGTCAGTGTGCGATCCCCGGCACTGGAGGGAAAATGTGGACAAGTCTCCCTCAAGCGTCATCAAGATTTTCCTTTCCTCAGCCAATCAAAGAGCACTAGAGGTTTTGAATGGGGAGACCTGTCCCCATTTAACCTCTAGTGCCAGGGATCGCACACTGAGCTGATCATATTATATATACAATATATCATTGATATCCTTGCATCATCTTTACCTCCTGCTGTTTCCAGTGTCTCCTGTGTTCTCTGTGCCAGCAGTGGCCTCTGTGTCATTGCTGTCTGTCTCCTGGGTCCCTGGCTATTGACCCCTGGCGTGTGACCTGCCCTCTCTTGCTTGTTGCTTGTCTCGACCCGGGCTTTCCTTGACTATCCTTCTGGTTAGAGATTTGGTACCGTGCTTTGCCCACCTTGGTGTACCCAAGGACCGCAACCTGGCAGTAACCAGTGGTGCAACATCCTCACCATCAGAGGCTCTGGAAAAAAACTGGTTACTGCTTAGATTCTGTGCCTTGGCCCTTCTCAGGGCTTACACCACCTCAGTGCAGGCCATAGCGCCCCCTAGTTGTCCTGTCTCTCCGAGCATGACACAGCCGTGGCTGTATTCATTGATCAGCACAGCCCGTGTGACTTTTTTATTTTTTATAGAAATTTATTTTTTTTTTTTAGGAAAATTAGATCTTGATTAGCGAATTTACACCAGCCATTCTCACAAGAGTAAGCGAAGACAGGCACCAGCCTGCAGCGCAACATCCTCACCATTAGAGGTCCTGGAGAAGACCTGGCTTCTGCTTAGATTCGGCACCTTGGCCCTTCTCAGGACTCCCTCCACTTTTGGGCAAGCCATAGCGCCCCCTAAAGGCCCTTTCTCTCCAAGCATGACAATTTCTTTGTTGTGAACTGCCAGGGCACAAGCTTACACTTAAGATTTGACTGGTATTGTTCTTTTGACATGTTGGGACATGAATAAAAAGCATTTAAATTAGCTTTTCAGCACTATGATGAAATGATCATTTTATCAGGAAAAAAAAAACAACAATTATTTTCAGACCAAACAGGTCTGTTCGTTATGCTTCATTTGAAAATTGGTGGGAGGCGGCAGCATTTTCAGGGTTAGCTTTTTTTTCTAGGCTTTAAAAAACATCAATATAGACAGTTGCAAATGCCTGTGTTAGCATTTACAAAAACCTTGAAAAACTAGACATTTTTGTCTGAAAACAATCCTGGATGCCTAGCTGTGCTGAGTAGGTGTCAAGAAGAGATAACGTCTGCAGTTTTTTACCGCAGATCTGAACCTGAACCTGAAGTATTAGATTTGTCCTTTAAAGCATAGTGTTAGTAACTGAACGTTCTACATTTTGCTACATTTTGCTAGTGTATATAGTGCTGTGGAAAGTGTTTTTTAAATTTTTTTACTTTTTAAATTATACTACACTACAAATTAGCTAGATTTTCAGAACTGCAAACACATCACAGAACTGCAAAACATTTGGTAAGGAAGGGTGTGTAGTAGGCAGACTATGCAAGACAGATAGCAAAATTACCCTATGTTGACTGTATTATTTACCACTGATTTACAACAGAAAAAAAAATTAGATTGAAAAGTGTAAAAACAGAATAATGTGTTGAAATATTTAAAAAAGCAATGAGAAATAATAAACAAAAACCACTAGAAATGTAAATGTTTTATTAGTTCAATAAAAAACGAATTGCATAAGATAAAACAAAACAATGTAAAATGTATCTGAAACATATTTCCTTATGATTTTAATAAAAAGGGCAAAAGGGGTAATGATAAAATAAAATGGGCACAACTTTTTACCTCAATTTTGTAGTTGAAGTGTATTTTAAAAATACCTTCCTATATCTGGTACAGTTTTTAAAATGATTTGAGACCTAAATTTGGTTACTGGGTGTTTTTGTGATGGGTTGACACACAAATGTGTAGTGAATGTATTTTGTCCAAGTGCAAAACAAATGTGATATAGTAGACTTTATTTATGTTTTTATTCTACCATAATGTGATACAGAATACAAACACAAAGACCATTTGTTTCTTATGGATGAAAATGTAATAAATTTTACCAACATGCCACCACCTGCCTCAAAACCTGTGAAACAATTAAACTAATATGATTGACAGCACAGACACTTATGGGGGCTAGAGAACAGACAGAACAAGACATCGAGGGAATTGCACAGGCAAGACTGGGTTGAAGAGACCCTGGTGCGAGTTTAAAATGTCAAAAAGAAAATATAACAAATAATTTATTACTGTAATATTTACTAAAGCTTACAGAAATGGTAAAGAAACACCTGTATGTGTTTTATCACTATTTTTATTTGTCCTTTTTCGACTTTACTGACATTTTAGTAATAATTTTAATATTCGGTCCCAAAATGGTAACAACTAGAACTGATTAAAGTCCAAAGATGAATTCCCTGGTGTAAGATAATGCCACTCACATAACTGAGATCATCTCTAATTAACAAATCCATAGACAATAAATTCAAAAAAATCCAAGAAAATCTATACTTGAAGAACATAGAAAATATGGTTGCTAACCTTTTCCTAAATGCTTACTTGCTTCGCTGTTATGCTTTTCCAGTGGATTCTTTTTTTAGTCCTGATAGAGAATGCAAATCAGGAGTTCTTGATTGTGAGTTTGTTATTGTTATGCTTGTTCAAGCCAATGGCTTAGAAACTAATAAAGCCACATCAAAAATAATAGCATTCATTGGGATCTGTTCATAAAGCAGGGAATCTGACATTTCCTGAAACATTCCCTTGTGGGGAATCATATACTGCCATTGAAAACACATAGATCTGGAAGATTCCCCACTAAGGAATGTTTCAGAAACTGTCAGATTCACTTCTTTATAAATTGACCCCATATATGAAAATGAGCAAATGACAACTCCTGCTTTTCTATTAGCATAGATGTTCTTTAAAGAGATTTTAAAGGTAAAATGAGTAATTATACTAAATATATTGCACATTTTTGTGCAAACCATAGTTACTGATTCTAGACAGATACAAAAAAATAAGCATGAGCAAGAGATTACATACCTAAAGTGTATGTAAAGCATTTTTTTGGATAAAGTAGGAAAAGGTTAGACCCTCTCTCAAGTTTATTTTGCTGTTTGTGTCCCAGCTGGGTAGTTTCAGCCCCAGGTCGGCAATCACTTTTAACTACTGTTTAATCATTGGAAAACTTTTTTAGCTGCATTTCTTCGCTTAAAAAAACAAAGAAAAAAAACCTTTTGTTTCAGAAAGGTGATATTCTGAGAGTTAGTGTATTAGCAAAATATTGTTTTTTTTTATTTTTTTATGTTGGTTGGATCATTAATTTAGGATAACTGTTTATATTAATAAAATAATATTTAGTTGATAATGGTGATAATTTGGGATCTTAAAATTAATGGGAAAAACGTACAAGAAAACAAACAAGAATGTGCACCTAAACCACCTCACATCATAGCATTCTTATATACCTAATCCTCCTATCCCCAAAGATAAAATTAACAAAAAGTCATACATTGTTTAAGCCCATCATCTCATTCCTGTTGCTGACCAATTTTACACTGTTGAATGCTTTGCAGTATTTAAATTCCTGAAGTATATTCCCAGCTAGGGTTCTTTACCTCTAGTAAAGTTGGGACTAGCGTAGTGATATCTGAGATCTGTTAATTATATAGTAAAACACGTCTTTTAAATTTTCCCTTAATAAAAATAATTTCTAGATTTTTTTCCTGACAATAATTGTAATTATTGACAATTTCTCCTGACTCCTCCTGACAATAATTGTAAGAGGTTGTGGTCTGAGGTCAGGATTAGGTTACAGTATTAAAGTAGCATAGACAATGTGAAGGAATCTGAGATCCAAGACAGAAGCACTGCTAGTGTGTGTTTGTATCATTTGTATATTTATGTGTTGCATTCACAGTAGCATTAAAAACCCCTCTTCTTACTTTATGTTATTTTTCCTTATTTTTAATTGAATTGCCCAGCTTCCCATGCCTTTTAGTTTTCATAATTTTGGCTATTAACCAAATTCACAAAGGGCTTTATGCCTACAGACTTCAATAGGAATCACAACAAAGTTTGAGGCTGTTAAATTTCAAGCAGGATGTGCCAAACCCGTGCAAAGTACTCATCTCTTCTCTGAACAACTAAAACATACCTCAAGGGAACTGGACTATAGAAATATCTGTGTCTGGCAAAGCTTCCTCTGTTTTATTTTCTTCTTTTCTTAAGGAACCAGGTGCTCTACCTTTTGTACTTTTTAAGCTGGAAAAAAAGATAAAAAAATAATATTATATTATAATATCTACATAAAACACTAAAGAATATTGTAACTGTTTTTCATTATTTCAGATCATTAGACTTTATTGTATACATCTCTACTATCAAATATTGATGCTCCCTTAATTTTTACTGGTTCTGTAAGTTCCTTAAAAACACTTTATCCCCTAATCATCAAACTTATAATTTCCTAAGCAGTTTGGAAAGTGATCATACGTTTCATAAACTGCAACAGCATTCTGAACAATTAATTATCTTTTTTTTAGTGTTATATAAAAAATTGAGCCATAAATTCAGATTATTCCTGAACTGCATACATTTGACTACGCAGGAAAAAGTTAAAGAATGAAATTTTTCCTAAATTTGGAGTAGAGTAGTGCGTGGGTAAGACCCTTGTAAGTTTGATATATTCTGTGCGTATATCAGAGAGATTTTTCTTAACTTTCTGTTCAAAAGGTACAACAGGAAATAGGGGGTGATCTCAAAAGTGCCCTAGGTGACAAAGACAGCAATGAAACTAGGGTAAGGGTAAATCTCTGCAGCTGGGAGGCAGGTTCAAACTTTTCTCTAATATCTATCCAAAACTAAAAAAAAATGTTTGGTTACAAACACTACATTTCCTCCCCTTTCTAAAAAAAAACAATTTACACATTCTCTCACCCATAAAAAGTATTTTAAACTTTTTTTGAAATATTCCCAAGTTGAAAATGTTACCTTTTGAAGCCATAATATTGTTCACCAGGAATGAGCGAGCGTGCCTCTGGAGGAAAATTTCCTCGAACTTCCGATGGTTCCGCAAAATTTCGGCGAACTGATTTCGCAAAACCATCGGATGATTGAGGAAATTATAGCAGGAGGATTCACAGGGGATTCACAGGATTTCCTGGTAAGCCTCCTGTTTGCGATCCCCAGGGCACTAGAGGTTAATTAATGGTGGCGCTGCATTCATAGATCAGCGCAGCCTGCAATCTTTTTTTTTTTGTTTCAAAAGTTTTTAATTTTTTTTTTAAATTCGAGCTCGATCGACAAATTTAAATTGGCCATTCTCGCTTTTAACTTCGGTAAGCGGGAACGACCGAATTTGCAGCGAGATCGAATTTTAAAAACTCAATCATCCTTAATGTTTGCTAATCTATTCACTAATCTATTTATAAATAGAATAACAGGTATGTTGTTCTGTCAGTATCAGGGCAAACATTTCTTCCACACTTTATTAAGCATGCTCTATTCAGTTATATTTTATATGCAAGCATAACTAAAACATTATCTTTATATACAGCTGGTTTCCATATTATTGACCAACTTATTTATACGCTATTCCTTGTAAACAGTGATGTGGTGTACATTAGGGCATTAAAATCATAATTTCATGCAGCCTAAGGGGTTCTAGACACATTTGGTACTTGCCTATATCTGATGGAAGTGTTTAGGGGAGACTACTGCATGCTGAATATTAGCTCACTTTTATTATTTTGTAAAAAAATATGTTGGGGTGATTCAATAAAGATTAGATTTGAATACATCATAAAAAATGTGAACGAAAAGCTAGTATTATGGGTAGTTTTTGTCAACACATAACGTATTGCTAAGTACTAATGATACAAAGAACAAAATTTGATGTTTTCATAATACCTATGTTTCATTGCACAAAAATCAGTTGTACAATTCAGATAAAATGTAAGCTTTATGTATTTAAACCAGTTGTAGGGGACTCTAAAATGTTATTTATTGGCAGGAAACCTCTGTTAGAGCAGCAGAAATGTGTTACCCTGGATACTTGGTTTATCATCAATCAGACTCAGTCACATTGGGGAAAACCTGGGTGATTCAGCAAACCTGGAATTGATTTCCTAAAAACCATTTGCTATTAGTTGGCAAATGTTTTCAGTCCTGGACCAGAGCAGTTCCATGTTTGCTGGATCACCTAGGTTCACTCATGATCTCTGCATTCAAAGAAAGCTTTAGTAAACCAGGTCCATTATGTTAATCGCTGGGTACTTATTCATTATTTGTAGATCCTAAGAGAGAAAAGGAGGTACGGGACACACAAAAAAGCACTCGTTAGGTATATTGAGTAGATAAACCCTTCAATGATCCAAATCAACTCTGGAAATCTGCTGCCTCAGTAAGCTGCATGCCTTTAGCAGTGGCCAGGAAACCAATTGACCATATAAAAAGCAGTCAGTTAAAGCACTTACATTACGTGCAAGCAGAGCCAATATCTACAAGCACCACATCTAGCATCTTTTTGACGTAGGTACTCCTAATATATCCTAGAGTAGATGCCATCAAGCCCTCACCAACCAAACACTAGGAGACTCAACTTCAGTGAATTCTCTTTTCCAAATATGCCAGGAGTACGTCACAATGTCATCAGAAATTCTGCCTCCAAGCTCTCACCTGACAGTGTTCAGCGGAAGACTCACATTGGAAAGAGCTTTTTGCTGGCAGTCACTTTCTTGCCCATTTCTACATGAAAAGATTTGAAAAGTTTTCACTGATTTTCTGCTTTTCTGAACCAGATTGAAAGACGAAAACTGCAATGGACACAAAAGTCAAGAAATCATCTCAATAACTTAGAAAAGAGACAAACCATCCTTCTCTGCAAGTGAAATGGTGCTATCAGGGTTTTCAGTTTGCAAGGACAACCAATAAGTGTAAAGATTGTACCAGGCCTTTTAATTAAATTTTAACTTCCGCTCTGCCTAAACTTTAGCATGAAAACATTTTAATAATTAGGAGTAAAGCAAAGGTTTCACACAAATATTAACACTAACAATATAAAATATAATTTAAAAAGATAAACCTGACCCAAATCATTACAGATCACTAGAAAAAGTAATCAGTCAAATGGTGATAATAATAATAATAAAAAAAACAACAGTAAGCCAAAACCAGAAAGACAAAGTTAGCAGCAAATATATTCAGATTGTGTTATACATATGGTCCTGGGGAATATGTGTAAACTGGGCATTTTTTCCAATGCCTCTCTGTATAAAGCAAGCACAATTATAATTTATATTACAGGCTAAGATCATATTTGGAATCTTTAAAGTTTGATTTTTTTTATATCAAGCACCCTGGTGGCATACTAACCTATACAGATTTGTATTGGTGCAAGTAACACCTTTACAATATTTTCTGTTCTGTTTATGCAGAAGGTGCAGTGAAGTTTCACAAGCCAAATCTAACTTGCTGTTATTTCTGTATTTTCTGCTTTTCTTGCCAGGTGCAGATGGTAAGTACCTAGGCATTGTTTGTTGAAGAGATCAGAAATTTAGCTTGGTTACCAGAATGCATGATGTGTTGGATTACTGTAGAATATTATTCTGCATTTCCTATTGACAGTATAAACACTTCTTTGTGAGCTCAGGATGGTGAAGAGTAGAATTAGATTTCCATTTATGAAAAGTAAACATCCATTATTAAATCTGAGCTTAAATCTGTTCATTCATTAAAAACATAATTAATGTGCAACAGACAACACACACATAAAATGTTTAAAGTGCATGCCCGTTTATGTATTATAGATTATAAAAAAAAGTATGTTTGTTATTTTCCAAAATATCAAAACTACATTTTATAGTTAAATAAGCTCTGCATTCCTCCATATAAAGTAATACTGATATATTTGTTACTTACTGCTCACCCTCAAACCCAAATTTCTGTCCACCATTTCATCTCTTGCCTTAGTTGTTACCAAATATTTAGCTAAGTACAAACATGTCCACAGAGCTACATTAGGTTGATTTACTAATTGTTTAACTTGGAAGGGAATTTCTCCTTAACTTTGCTGGTGAAAGTTCACTTTCACTGCAAATAAAACAAAACAATTGTTTGCAAGTAAAAAAAACACGGTTGATGGTTAGTTGCTTGAAGTTAGTAAACCATTGTTTTTCACTCATGTCATAAACCATTGTCATTCCCACATTTCCTCCTATAACCCTTAAAAATTTGGTCACTATTCTATATTTGGTGGCTTTGCAATGTACTGTAATGTAGGTTGGTAGTGTTTTAAAGACTGTATGTTACCATTTTATTAAAATGCCTACGTGCTTTTTAAAACGTTTACACTAGTGACATATTCCCAAATAACCCTTAACATTTAAAAAAGAAAATCGCTTGTAACATGTCTCCACCACACACTTCTCCAGCAATATCACATTCGGGGATTTTGCATTTACCTTGTTGGCTAAAATCTATAAAATAGTAAAAAAAGTGATAATTTATTTTCTTAAATGAACAGCCTAAACTTCTTTAGTAAATCAATCCCACTGCCACTAACAATAAAACGTCAAGAATAAAAATAACAATTTAATGTTTAAAAAAAAAGCCCAGTCTTTGACAGCCATTTTTAATATAGTCCAACAGTGCTCTCCCCAGCCCCTTTTAGCTGGGCGCACCACCTGACACTTTTTAGTATCTACCTGGCTGTTTTTGTTTGGTTACAACTTTCTCCCACCCAGCCTAAAAAGCTTTCTGGGGAAAATACTGTCCAAGATGCTGCCTGAAAGATATCTGTCCACCTTATCACATCCTAACACATACAGTGGAAATTCATACTGGCAAGGGTTGCTCAAATCATAGTCATACCTAATAATTCACAAACTTTCTACCCAGTAGGGATGAGCGAGGGAGTTTTTAAAACTTGATCTCGCTGCAAATTTGGCCGTTCTCGCTTACCGAAGTTGTAGGTGAGAATGGCCTGTGTAAATTTGTCAAACAAAATTGAATTTAAAAAAAAAAAAAGATTGCGGGCTGGGCTGATCAACGAATGCAGCCACGGCTTGTCACCATTTAACCTCTAGTGCTGGGGATCGCACACAGAATTTGCAGGGCTGCATGAAGCAATGCAGCCCTGAGAATCCACTGTGATCCTGGGGCACTAGAGGTTAATTAACCTCTAGTGCCAAGGGATCGCAAACAGGAGTATTCCCAGAGCTGCAAGAACGAATGCAGCCCTGAGAATCCACTGCGATCCCGAGGCACTGGAGGTTAATTTACCTCTAGTGCCCGGGGATCGCAGTGGAACTGCAGATGAGCTCTCAATGGAATTTCTTCATTGAGAGTTCATCTGCAGTTCAGTTCCCACAGTCACCGGGCTGTACTTATCGGCCCGATGACCGTGGGAACTGAGCTGCAGATGAAATCTGAATGGGGAGACTCCCTTGGGAGTTCATCTGCAGTTCCACTGCGATCCCGGGGCACTAGAGGTTAATAAACCTCTAGTGCCAGGGATCGTAATGATTTCCTCAATCTTCAGATGGTTTAGCGAAATCGGTTTGCCAAAATTTTGCTGACCCTTAAGAAATCGAGGACATTTTTGTGAGAATGCCAGAGGCATTCTCCCTCATCCCTACTACCCAGATATTTAGAATAGGAAAGTGTGAAAAAGTTGTATCATATTTACATCTTATTCTGGGAATGGGTTTGGTTTGCAACACAAAAACTGGCATTGCTCTAATAGCCTAATTTTCTACTAGATAAAATTTCCTTTCATGTGTCTTCTACCTAAAACTACTGTATTTATTTTTTTAATTACCTCCTTTGGAAACTCTTCTAAGATTTTTTATTTCAATGATTTTATTGAGGCTTTGAAGTAATAAAGAGCGAGAAAAAGGGGGAAACACAAAAACATAAAGTACAAATATAAGCCAATAACTAACCTAGAAATTATGACACTTTATAAATGCTAACCTAAGCCATTCTTTTAATGAAAATATTTAGCATCCTGGGGTGTTAGCTGTTAGGAAACCAAAGTGACCAACAATATACAGTCATGTTATTGACTCATGCTCACTTTTTACATAACAATTTTACTGGGACTTTTTTTGTAAAAACCTTTTTTTTGAGTGAGATGTACAAGCCCAAAGGCACGGTATTGTTAGTCACCCATACTCATTGTCACAGTGTTTGCAGGGTCACATAGAATTTTTAGGGATTTCCCATAATTATTTTTTTTCTTGACTGACAGCAGCATAAACAAATTTTAGTTTTTATTTGGTTGTAGTTTTATATTTTTGTTAAGTATTTTGTTAATTAACAGTGCATTTTAAAAGAAACCTTGTGGTCAGCTCCTTTTGATGTTGCATGAGACCAGCATCTGTACATTCTTGGTGTGTTTATTTCTTCCAAGTGCTTGTATTTTCCCCTACAAAAATATACTGGTAGATAATTGACTTCCACTCAAGCTAGCTTGTATGTTTGTTTGTATATGTCTGAGATGTAAGAGTAAATCAAGCAATGATTTGCTCAGGAAAGGCTAAGATCTCAATTATTGTCAATTACCTAAATTGTTAACATTAAGATACATGTGTCAATAGTGATAAACCTTGTTCTGCCTTCTGATTTAAAGAACAGCATGTACAAAAGGATAATTGTATACTGAACAGACAGACATTAATTGATTATATATATATATATATATATATATATATATATATATAAAATCATCTGTCCCATATATTTGGACCTAGTTTATTAGAGAATGTTTCTTCATTTACAAGTTTTAATACATTGTTAATGTCAAACAGTTGGAGATGATTACTAACAAAATGACATGTTTGCCCTTACTATAGCAATACTTTATGCATCATGAACAATTCTAAAAACTTTTTTCTCTCTCTTTTTTTTTCTTTGCCTAACCTTATTGCTGCAGCCTCTTGCACCCTTAATGTAGCCAATTTCAATCATTTGTCTATCCATACCTGATGAGTGATGAGTTGGCCACTTGAACTCTTTTTTGCAACTCACCTTGTATCAGTCAAGGAATTGAAATAGTAGCCCTGAAGGTGGTCAGTCTCTGCTGTGCCTTGGCGGGCATAACAGGGGCTTGTATAGCCGTCCGTGTACCTCAGCCCGAGGAAATGACAGCTTGGGAAGCAGGGCCAGCTATATTAGCCTTTGCTATGCAGGTGCTTGGTGCTGTGACTTTTCACCAGCTCCACATGACAAGCCTGTACCTTCCTCTGACCTCCTGCCTGGTTACAAACACCGCCTTGCCTGCCTTGACCTTCCACCTGTATACTGACATCACCTTTCCTTTAGTGCATTTCATGAGCATATCTGGCTTCACACACAGCTAACTTTGCTGATCGGCTCTTTGGTGGGGTGACCCTGGGGGCCGCAATCTGGTGGTACCTTGTAGCAAAAAGCCCGGCAGTAACTAGGATTACCGGTACATCACCTTTTGGGAGGTGCTTTAGTGAAGACCAGGTGTCACTTCAAGTAAACCTGCGTTACCTGCAAGTATGGGGAGATGGCAACAAAAATACTCTCAGATGTTCCTTACCTGTTTAGTCATAGCATACTAAAATATCATGTGAGGTAAGAATTTCTGAATGCAAAAAATCAGCATTGCAGCATAAATACCTTTGCCAGACCATTCTTTTTTTACCAAAAAACTTCTCATGAGCGTGCATTTACATATTTTATACATTTTATACACATATATTACTCTAGTATCTAAATGAAAGTCTAAAAAAGCACTAAATCTTGCAAAGAGGGAGGGGACTGTGCTAGGGAATTGTCTTTTTCTTTAGTAGTCACAATTTTGTCAAGTCCAATGGGACATTGCAAGTAAATATAATGTAGTCAAAAGCACTGCTGTAAAATATATTTTTGGTGCTTTTACCATTTTTTTTTTTGTTTTTTTTACATTGGTGACAGAGTATCTTTAAGATATCAGGGCAAATTGTAAAAGGAGAATTGTGAAAAATTAATATAAAACATCTTGTTCACCTCTCATAGTGCTTATACAAGGCACATTAGGACAAGAACAAAGTCTATTTTCTTTTTCTGTGATCTCAGACAACTGACCTGCACTTTGTAAAAGTTAAAGAGTTTTTTTTTTTTCTTTTGTTCTTTCTTTTTGTGTGGTCTACAAAAATAATCTGTTATGTGCAGTTGGATACAGACAACTATATTAATAGCTTTTTTTGTAGAGGTGTAGGCATCTGTGCCCAGAAATTGACTATCTGTGGGAGTTCTTAAAATTCCTTTTTTCTTTACTTATTTATCTTTTCCTATAATAGATTTGTAAAGCTTAGTTCATCTTTTATTACACCTTGGTACAACTGGAATCATTGTTTATAGCGATTGTCTAGTAAGAATAAGGAATTGAGTTGTGGATTCTGGAGAATATTACAGGAAGCACACTGTGCAAGCTTTGGCACAAGACATAACACATTGAAGCTACTGTTTGCAATTAGAGAAGGAGAGAGCCAGAGAAACACACTAATTAGTTATTGAGTCCCCTCATTCTTCTTAAAGAAAAATAATTGATTTTTTGCCATCAAATAGTTATTTACAGGAATATGTGCCAGCTTGAGTTTGGAAACCTGTAGCTGCTG
Organism: Pyxicephalus adspersus; assembly: GCF_032062135.1. Classification (NCBI taxonomy): domain Eukaryota; kingdom Metazoa; phylum Chordata; class Amphibia; order Anura; family Pyxicephalidae; genus Pyxicephalus; species Pyxicephalus adspersus. The sequence continues at coordinate 67,856,342 of NC_092862.1, read as the reverse complement.
ACAGTTTGCTTCCTGAGGGGGGAAATCAATCAACAGACTTTGAGTTATTTTGATTAAAAACAAAAATCTACACATCTTTCTTTTAATACCTTCACACGTAAGTACTGCTTAGGCAAGGGTGTATTTGTTGCATTTACTAAAACTAATCGCTACAGACATTAGTTGCTCATATTTTAACAATTTCATCTGAGCATTTATAGCTCTTTAGGCTAACCCCTGTGCGTGAGTGAAATTATACGTCTGGGCATAAGTGCCTGACTTTTGCTTTCTGTTCTTAAGGTTACACATTCAAAAATCTTAATCTAACTTCTAAAGTAAAGTTAATGTCCTTCTCATTTAATGCCCATCTCTGGTTAAATGGTTAAATAGTATACCATCTCAAGTCCCTTTACAATGACTCTTCCAGTAAGGGCTTTTTCAGATCTGCAGTAAAAAAAAAAAAAAAAAAAACCTTAGGCATTACCACTCCTGGATAACCTAAGGTCTGAACATGCCCCAACAGAGACCACTGATTTGCTGCTACAGTCCAGGCCCCTCAACTATTAATGTGACTGCCCCTCACATTATTATACCATGAAGTTGCTCTTTTAAGAAAAAAAGACCATGCAAGAGCCCCTATGATGATGATTATTATTATTATTATTATTGATAATATTAATATTAATAAACAGGATTTATATAGCGCCAACATATTACGCAGTGCTGTACATTAAATTGGGGTTGCAAATGACAGACTAATATAGACAGACTAATACACACAATAGGATGGGAGATATGTAGTGGTGGGAAGTAGTGATGGTTTCAAAAGACAGAAGAAGATGGGTAGGCAAGTCTGAAAAAATGGGTTTTGAGTGCTCTTTTAAATGAGCAGAAAGTAGGAGCAAGCCGAATAGGATGAGGAAGACCATTCCAGAGAGTTGGGGCAGCTCAAGAAATATCTTGTATTCGTGTGTGTGATGAGGTTATGAGTGAGGAAGTCATTGGTAGGTCATCGGAGGAGCGAAGAGAGCAGCTGGGGGAGTACTTTTTTTTTACCAGGTCAGAAAAGGTATATGGGACAAGAACTGTGTAGGGATTTGAAGGCAAAGCACAGGAGCTTGAATTTGATTCTAAGGTGAAATGGAAGCCAATGTAGAGACCTACATGTTTGAAAGCGGAGGGGTATTTACTAGTTGAAGGGGAGAGATTGAATAGTTTGGTTAGGGCAGGGGCCAGGTTGGAGGAATGGGCACAGAGTAGATCAGAGCAGACGGAACTGGGTCAAGTGGACATGTAGTAGACGGAGATGATGAGAGAAGAGACTTCGTCCACAGTAACAGGGCAGAGGGAGGCCAGTGATGATTTACAGGTGGAAGGGGTGGGTATGGTTGGAGTGGCTCACTGAGCAATAACATCATGTCTGATTTTGTCTTTTTTATCTCTTAAGTAGGTGGCAATGTCTTGGGCAGAGAAGGTTGTTGTGGGGGGAGCAGGTGTGGGGTTTAGGAGGGAGTCAATTGTTGAGAATAGGTTGCATGGGTTGGAAGCTTGAGATGAAAAGACAGCGGAGACCAAGTACATGTAAATCCAAACAAAATTGCATTTATTTTAGAAAGTGCTGTGTTTCATTAACTACATACTAAAACAATTAGATCATTTCAATGATGCTACTGTTCCACATATCCTGTATTGTTTACATGTTTGCGCACCAGTTAACTGTATGCAATTTTTTTAGGGTGGTTTTCCCCATGGTGGAAACTATGCTTGTGTAATGTGTGAAATGACTATTTGCAATCTTCATTGGAAACCTGTGTGACAGAGAGACAGTATAGGACCCCGGAACATTGTCACCCTAGAACATGAAGTGCCTAAATAAGGACCCTTAATGGCAGGTTTGGATGTGCTTGAGTACAATAGGGGACAGCAAAGATTGCAGGTCCAATGGCATTAGTAGGCTAGTATATGTGCGTATGTCAGTGTTTAGTTTTTTTGCTGTCAAATGACACTGGGTCCGCCGATGTGATATAAAAGAAGCAGTTTATTTCATATATTTGGGTTATATTTGATATGTGTACAAAGTAATTTAATACCTGATTTGGATATAACAACAAGACCATGAATACAGTAAAAAGTATATTATTCCTGGCAAATTAATTGATACCATTTTATTTTAATTCACTGCAATCTAGAAATATTTTGTGAGATTCAAGTAGGCAACTGTGTACATACATGCAACACTATATTTAGAATCAAAAAATGGTAATAGATTTCAGTAAAAGTGACATATTTTTTCACATGTATACCAAATGAAAGACTACAGACACTCTTGACTCTGAAACAGACAAATATTTCAGCACCACTTAAAATAAGTACAATTTCTACAGACGGAAACGTGACTGTGCAATGGGTCGCCTTCAAGGCACTCTTTAATTGTAACCAACCTGTACAAGATGGAGATAGAAAGAAAAGGCATGAACTCAGGCTACAACACTAAGGCCTTGATTCATCAATGAAATCCGCGCTCGCTGGAAGTGCGACAGTACGCGCGACCAGCGAGCGCGGTTTCCCGCGGTCTGGAGTCGAGTGCGCTCGTACACTCACCCCCTCACTGCCAGCCGGATTCCTGCCTTGATAATAATGAGCAATAGGGGATCGCGAATCTGCCAATTAAGGCGATTAGATTTCAGCTGCGCGATTAAGGAGGAGGTCATCTCAATGGTGAGATCATAGCAATTAATTAGCGCACACCTGCTCTCTGTTCTGTGCGTATCTACAGTCCTTTACAGGTCAATTAGAATCTTTATTGCTTCATCTTCTTTTGGGTAAGTAATACTTTTTTAGGTTATAT
>NC_092862.1:67844336-67850026 GCF_032062135.1 Pyxicephalus adspersus | reverse complement strand
CGGTTAACTCTTGCCTAGCAGGAAAGAAATAAGTGATTTAAAATATGCTTTTTTCTTAGCGCACATAAATGTTCAAAACATTTAAACAGCGCAAACATTTTTTTTTAGGGCTATGGGTAATGTGTGTGCCGATAGAAAGAATGATTTTTTAGGAGAACAGTGACTTTTAATGCAAGCTCGCCAGTGTAAAGCTGCCGGAGATGCGCGGCTCCGGCCGCGAGCTCATTCAGTTGCTGAATTGCGCGACGGCTTCCGATTTCTAGAAACTGGTACACTGTATACACATTTATATAACTTGAAGGGTTCAATGTATCATGGTGATTGTATTATATAACAAAGGTAGTGAAATATCTTCAACATTGAAGAATAAGTCCTGTGTAGATGATTACCTACTACTAGCTATGACCTAGATAAATGGGAACCATCACAGACATAGATTCCCCCATAAAAATATCTTGTCCTTAAGGCTACGTCTACACTGACTTTATTTTTAAATGCTTAAAAAAACCCATACTGCTTCCGTGTTTTTGTAGTTTTTACATATTTATAAAATGTTTTAAACCAAGATATGTTGCAGAAAAAAGTTAGAATAAGGGAAAACATTTCCTGAATGCCCAGAAATCATTTGGAAGGTCCCTTTGGGTATTTTAACTCTTTCCAAACTGCAAGATGTGTTTTCTTTACAGCCCATAAAGAAAACCCTTTGATGAAGACTGGCCCAATGAATGGAATTTTCCAATATGGGCATTTAAATGCTCAGCCAAAGTCTCTGCATAATGCATTGCATTACATAAATAATATATTATGACTATACTCCTGTTTGCAGTGCAACTTCTAGTTTTGGGGCCTGGATAGCATGCCTATTACAGTAAACACAAAATGTTAGATATTAGCTTTATGTATTCTTAGTGATAAAAAGAATATACTGTATGTGAAATAGATGTTAGAAACAAAATGAGGGAAACTCAAGGCGAGCAATAAATGAAGGCAGCAATAAATGAAAAAGATATAAGGATCTCATCATTACTTTATAATGCTTGTCTGCTTCCTTCATATAGTTAAATCTAAATAGGGATACACCTTTCTGGTGTGTGGCAACAAAGACAACCCAATTATAGCTAGCTGGAAATTGCTTGCTGCATTGAAACAAGCTTTTACAGTCTGCTTTGATCACAGCCTTAGTTGGAGCCATATTTATGCTCATTGGAACAGGTGTTTTTTCATCAATTAAATAGTAGTTGTCTATCTGGAGAGGGATGGTTAATTGATGTCTTATTTTTTTAATTTGTGCTTCTGCAACAGAATTGTTTTTAATTATTACATTACCTACACTAAAAATTATCCAAAACTGAAAATCCATTTTAGTATTTTTTATATTTTTTTGTCAAACTGTCAATTTCTTACCCATTTAACAACTGAATGTATCATTCTGCAATGTCTAGGGACACACAATGTATTAATGGGAAACCTGAGGATTAATTTTAGAGTGGGTCTGAAAGATGAATCATTATCTTTTCAAATGCCCTTGCTTAATAGATATTGTCATCTAATTTGATTTCTGAAATCATTAAGTTAACATATACGTAAAAACAAGGAAAAAATCAACATTATTATTCTTGATTTTTACTTGTACAAAGGTTTCATTAAAGCATGTAAATTTCAAATTGTTTTTCAATTATTTTGTAGAGATAATCAAAAGTAGCCACTTGTTTATTGCAAGAGCATAGGGGACTCCAGTTGAAGTTCAATGTCACTGCTAAGCTCCCCATTAATTAAATAGACATTTACATTTCTGGAGACTACAACAGCACTTTGAAGATTGATGTGAGTTATATCCAGAATTCACATAAGCATATGGATCAACAGCCAGAATACAATATGTCCCTTCCTTTCTAAAACTGAGGTGTGGCAGTTTCTTCCTAAAAGGCTTTTATATAGTTATTTACTTTCATAATTGTTTGTATGGAGATGTAGTTGGAACCACTAAAAACAAAACTTAACATATCTGACTTAAAAAAATATTTGGAACATTGAGATTTCAGTGTTCTGAAAAAGGATCTTGTCGATAATATATGGAATTATATATTAATAAATGTTATAATTAGGATTCATTAAGTCTCATTTACTAGAGAAACCAGTTTACTACTTTTAGTTTAGAATATTTATACAATACATTTTTTCAATTATCGAATCACAAGAAATTGAAGTTCTTGTTTATTCATTTAACCTGCACATCATCACTTAACTGAAGTATGTATTTACGTAATTGTGTTCCCATTATTTCAGAGGTAATATGTCAGAATTCTTAGATAACAACTGCATTCCTGGTATGCTAGGAAAGGGCGGTTGGTAAATTCTAGGAGGAAGGGATTTGTGTAAATGCATGTTTTTCTTTATTGATTAATATTGTAAAATATGTACAAATGTATTTTCCTGGCAATCACTCCCCATGGTGCTCAAACTCTGTTTATATACTGTTCCAGCAAAGTGGACAGCAATTGTACTATGTGAATGTGAAGATATTCTTTTATTTACCAAGATTGCCTTAACCATTCGACTAGAAATAAGAAAATAACCTTTCTTGTGCTTTAAACAATCAAATTACATTCGATTCATTCAATACAATTAAAATGAACAAAATGTATTGGCGAAAACTGATGGGCAATTCATATCAAACCTTTGGGAAGTTTTTCCATGATGAATACAAAACTGAATAAAATAAACTATATTATCCAAAATATACTGCTCTTCATACCCTACTATCCCTTTGCACTTACATGGCTTCAGAAGGGTAGCCTGATGTTACAATTGTTTAGATTTTCTTCTTTTTTATTATTCTACACTTAGTATTCCATAATGAAAATGTGAAAACAAAATTTTCAGTAATTGCAGCACGGTGGCTCAGGGGTTAGGACTCCGGCCTTTGCAGCGCTAGGTCCTAGCTTCAAATCCCAGCCAGGACACTATCTGCATGGAGTGTGCAGGTTCTCCCTGTGTCTGCATGGGTTTCCTCCCACATTCCAAAAACATGCAGTTTTTTTACAATGTAGTCGAAGGCCCCTTACAATTGGCCTTCGACTACATTAATGACATATGACTATAGTAGGGACATTGTGAATTCTATTAAAGGACAGTTAGTGACATGACTATGGACTTTGTACAGTGCTGTGTAATATGATCATGCTATATAAATACTGTGTAATAATAATTGTGTGAACCTAATAAAAATAAAAAATCACATTTACATATGTATTCAGACCCTTTTTCATTAGTACTTAGTTGAAGCACGTAGGGCAGCAAATACAGCCTTGACTCTTTTTGGCTATAATGTATCAAAATTTGCAAACTTTTGGTGATTTTCTGCCATTCTACTTTGCAAAGCCCAGTTAGGTTGGACGGGGACCATCAGTGGGCAGCCATTTTTTTTTGGTCTCTCTAGAGATGTTTGATAAAGTTTCTGACTGGATCACTCAGGACAGTTACAGAGTTATCCCTAACTGTGTTGTCTACTGTGTGCTTTAGGCCATTGTCATGTTTAAAGGTTACTCTTCGGCTCATCTGAGGTCATGAGCACTGTTTTCATTGGGAATATCTTTGTACCTTGCTCCATTCAGCTTTCCCTCCAACCTGACCTGTCTCCCTTTACCTTCTGCAGTAACAACAGGCTCCTGAAACATGCCCATTGGCTAATATTTTAACAAACATTCACTGGAATAAATGCCCTATTTTGTTTGCAGATAAGGTAAATGATAACGTTTGACACAAACCCTACTTTAAAATTAATTAATCAGCATAACACGAAAAGTCCAGTTAAATGCAGCTCACTACTACCTGCTATACCATCTAATATAAACATACAATTTTGGAAGACTATAGGTATTTTTTTTATAACATTTAGTATGTTTTTAATGACATTTAGTATGTTTTAAGTTAATCAAATAATCAAATAATTGATTGTAAAAAATGTAAAAAAGAGAAGGAGGTTTAAATACTTTCTGAAGCCACTGTAAATTACTCCAACCACTCCTAACCAAAGGAGACAACTCACTGTGAATACAGTAAACCACTTTTGATGAAATGACTGAAATACTGTAACCATTACTGAAATGAGATACGTAATCTTCCAGTTTTGAATATATCCAAAAATCTGCACTCCTGTAATGCTTGATTTGGTCATGACTACTTAATGCAGGTCTTTTTAAAATGCTTCAATATATTTGACTAAGTTTGATTCACTTTGCAATAGCCTATGTTAAGTCTGTTACTGTTAATATATTTGACAAAGTTGAGTCACTTCTATTGCATTATTGAAGTTGTTTGCACTCAACTTATTATATCCAATTAGGTTTAAAACTTGTTTGGCAATACATCACTACAAAACTGTAAATGAAAGTGACCTATTAAGCTGGAAGCACCTGATGTGTTTTGCTTGTGATGTTAGAGTTGAAAGTGTTTTAAATGTTTGAAGCATCCTGTGATAGAAACAAACAACAAATATCACTGACCAAAATAATTGCTTGTTAAATTCTGCTTTACAAAAATACAGCAATTTTTGGGAGAAATTATGTATATCCTAGGTACCACCTGTCTTGTATGTTAAGGTTTTCATTTATCCAGGTCATGGAAAAGCCAGTAAAGGTCTATGGTGATGCAAGGGCAGACATTGTTCCCAGCCCCTAAAACCCACTAGCAAGTGCAAATGCTGCCTATTTTTTACATTAGCAGCCTAGCCTCCCAGGAAGTTTCTGTGTACGCTGGAGGTAAAATTCTCATTAGTTGGTGTCCACCAACAAATAGGAACCCTTCACAGTACCATGTACAGTAGCAACAGGCTCCTGAAACATGCCCATTGGCGAATATTTTAACAAACATTCACCGGGATAAATGTCCATTTTTGTTTGCAGATAGGGTAAATGATAAATTTTGACACAAACCCTACCCTAATGTTATCCTCCATGGTTTGTCATATTACAGCACTACTCATTCTACTTTTCCAAGGTGAGCTTAAATGTTGATGTATGTTCTGACACTCAGTTTAACTTCAAAAGTCGCTTGGATGAGAAATTAAACATCTGGCAACATAACATGAAAAGTCCAGTTCAATGCGGCTCACTACTACCTGCTATACCATCTAATATAAAGATACAATTATGGCAGACTATGAGTATTTTTGTATGACATTTAGTATGTTTGAATAGAAAACAATAATCATAAATTACAGGGTTGAAAAGTCAAGGAATATTAAGTGTTACATATAACAAAGTATGAAATAAAACTTTGCAATATCATCTTTCAAAAATGCAAAACATACAAAATGTGAAATCTCCCATATAATAGAGTCACACAAATTAATGATTGACTGGTAAATTAATTATTTATTAATGACAGTTTATAGGAATAGCATTGCATGTAGAAGGCATTTCTTATGGCTAGTAAAAAAAAAAAAACAGTTTGAATTGACAAATTGGAGTTAAGAGTAAAGATTTGAGGTAAAGGTACTGGAGGTCTACACCTTACTGCACTCTGAGTAATACATGGATGAATATATTTAAAAATCACAATTGTCCATATTCAGAGTCAAATCTAGAATCTTTAAGCCTTAAAAAATCGTAACTACCGTGTTTCCCCGATGATAAGGCAGGGCCATCAAATAAGACAGCCCCCCCTTTTTAGGTAAAAATGAAAAATAA
>NC_092862.1:67740249-67843470 GCF_032062135.1 Pyxicephalus adspersus | reverse complement strand
ATGAACAATAACTGTGTACTGTAGTCTTCTTCATGGGTAAATAAGGCATCCCCCTGAAAATAAGCCCTAGAGCATATTTTGGCCTTCAAAAAAAAATAAGACAGTGTCTTATCATCGGGGAAACAGGGTATACAACAAATGGCACAAAACTTATAATCCTCTATATATATATTGAAGTCTAGGCAATAATTGTATAGCCTGGCAGGAATCTGTTTATTGTGTGCTTTATAAATATCTAGCAGTTGCATCATGAGTATCCTGTATTCAGATTAAAAAAAAGGAACAGATAGAGAATCTATTACTGTAAGACAAACTACTTTCTAAACACAGCAGCCCTTTAGCTTTTCAATCTGTCAGGGCGTACCCTGATAACCATTGGTTTGATCTGCAGACACGGACGCATTTTTCCTTTATCAGAGGGATTCTCTCTAGGATTAATCTAATAGCCGATTCAGGCTGGCAGCTCCATTTTGGAATAATTTGGGTCCTTTAGTTTTTCTGTGATACATGATTTACAACTTATCAGCCAACATTCCAACATTATACTACAATCTACCACCAAATTTTACGATACCCCTGAGGAAGCCTATAGCGGGCGAAACACACTGGGTACTTTCTAGAACATTTATCTACCACAGACCAATGTTGACTTATTCATGATCAGTTTTTGACTGTATAGTGCCACCTTGGGATGGCCTGACTAAAAGATCACCTATAATATTAAGGATCTTGAGCGTTTTGTATTGTATTTCTGAGAAAGCCTTTCATTATTAACACCTAATTCTTGCCTAGTAAGACCTCACTGCCTTGTCTTTATTTGTTTACTGATGTTTCTATAATTCGGGGTTGGCAAATATATTTATGCCTAGTTTGTTGAGAGACACCTTTTACTGTATTTTGTTTTTCTGTTGCTTTACAAATTTTAACTATTCAACAAACGGCAATAATTGTATAGCCTGGCAGGAATCTGTTTATTGTGTACTTTGAAAAAATATCTAGCAGTTGCATCATGAGAATCCTGTATTCAGATTTTAAAGAAAGGAACAGATAGAAAATCTATTACTGTAAGACAAACTAATTTCTAAACACAGCAGTCCTTTATCCTTTCAATCTGTCAGGACGTTTTCAGATAAAACTTATAGAAAAGCATGCCACAGAACCAGATGTATTTATTGCTATATTTGCAAAAGATTCATAAATATTTCAAACTCACAGTGAACAAACATAAATTATGATTAAAATTTCAAAAATGTCACAATATTGAGGCTACTAAGAATTGTTCATTAATCACTGAGATTTCAATAAGGGCTTCAATTTACTATGGAGAATTCTTGAGTACATAGAAAACACCAAACAGGCACATCCACATGTATGCCAAGATATGCAATGCATAACTTTGCACCACAATAGTTTTGGAGTAACAGTTACATATTTGCAATTAAATGCATGTGTTAACAGTGGCTTGTCCAATATGTGGAATGTGTTTCAAATAATAAAGCTTCTTTAGGAGCCCTACGTTGTTCCAGAGCAGAACTTACCACAAGGAATGTAGGGAATCAGGATAATAAGGGGGACCACTCACTGTCAAAATCTTAATATTGGAATAGCTTTTTCCTTGTCCACCCTTGGCCATTTTTTTTTTATTTCACCAAAAGAATTATTGAAGTACTTAAAAAGATGCAGTGGATGTTGAAAGTAGTCTGAATACTCCTTAGTCTTTCGGAGATGTGAAACCATATTTCCATTTTCATTGTGTTTACCTAAAATATTAACAACCAAATTATCACCAAAGCCTGAGCTGAACCTAAGTATGAAAGGACATCATCATTCAGGTGTGCCTAGCTCAGTACCATGGAAAAAATTCTCTAGTTATTGCTTGCACAATAGAAATGAAAATCTTCGTGCCAAAAATAACATAATGCTAGCTCTATTTACTACATTTTGAATGTAATGTGATAATTTAAAAACACATATTTCAATATGGCATGTGGTTCTACTGGGAATAAATACAGTTTGAAGAACTAAGTAAGATATTGTTGTGTTGTGTTAAACATTTGCAAGATTTTTTAAAATACAAAAGTATTTAGAAGCAAGAAAATGTTTGTGAGATTTTAGTAACTTTGTAGTATGAATGTGGTAAGGTATCTTTTACAAAAAAAAGGGTCATAAAGAAATTTTGCAAAGGGTGTTATAAAGTTTACCAGTAAAGCCATGTGCATGAATTTTATATTAGAAAAGGGTGATTTCTTTAGGGTGGTAGAACATTTGTAACCTGCTTTTGTGTTCAGATGGTTTATAATATACCTAGATTTTTTTAGACTTGTAGTACTATGGGACTGTTCTTCCTGTAGAAAGTTGCAAGACCTCTTAACCTTTTTTTTTGTTATCCTGTAGCTGTATAGATAGCCTGCATCTAGGGACATCTATTTTATAAAGGTACAAGCCCATGTTACATTCTATGTGTTTATAGCACATATAGGTGGCCTAGGGGAGGATCTATGTATAGGAACATTTGTAACTTTTACTTATAGGGAACTTATATTGAGAAAAATAGCTATTTTAGTGTTTAGCATAAAGCTTGTTTTAAATAAACTTGGATGTATAAATTGTTAAAAAATACTTTTAACATTTTTAGCATTTTACTTGTATCAGGTTACCTAGCTAATGGAATTTATTTAATTTTAAAAAAATCAGCTGGAGGCTTCAGGTTGCAGTGATTAGTATAAGCGTGTTGTACATAAAAACAAAAACAAAAAAAAATCTAATAAAATACATTGAAGCTCTTTTTACAATCCTGCTTTGCTATTGGTTTCACCCAGGGCCTTTAAGCCATAACAGAAGTCTGTCCAGCTGTGAACTGTACATAGCAGCAGAAACAAGTAGAGCATTTTTTTGTTATAAAATAATATCTTCCAATGGTTTTTTCCCACTTTCAGTGGTTTCAACAAAAGTCAAGCTATTTTTTTGAAGATTGCTATTGATAACATTAATTGTCTGAAAAGTGTTTGTGTCACAAAATAGCACTTATAGTGAATATCAAAATAAAGGACAATAGCAATGGTGTTCAACAATCAATGTTACCTTTACCACCCTGAATAACTATAGGCTATATTCTTTAAATCATTTAATTGTCTGTTTACTTGAAAATTTTCAGCATGGTTAAGATGCTTAAAAAGATTGACTTGAATATACTAATACATTCCATAAGTGTTTACAGAAAATTGTAAGTGGCTTTAGCAATTCACACAAAATAACATCCAAGGGATCAATGCAAGACACAGTAAATTGAAGGACATTTCCTAATCAGTGCTCAATGCACATTGTATGTATCATAATGAGTACATAATGGGACTCAAAAAAGCTCTGTATCTCTACTGCATTCCACTAAATGGTTTATGTACATGCAAGCTGGATCCAATCATTTTATTTTTGTTTTTGGGCTCCCTTGTGTCAGATAACGGTCCAAATGTTTAATATATTTTAAGTTGCATGCTGAATACTTTCGGCTTGGTTTATTAAAGCTGTCCAAGACTGAAGAAGATAGACTATAATATGAGAACCCAGTTGATCCAACAAATCTGGAATGGATTTCTGAAAATCATTTGCTATGATTTGACAAAAGTTTTCAATCCAGGACTAAATCCATTCCAAGATTGCTGAATCATCCAGGTTCACTCACATCCAACATAAGGGTGACTCCTAGATATGAACAGGGCTTTCCTGCTCCCTCGTGTGCAAGACAGAGGCTTGGAGGGGTGCGGTTTGTATGACTTGCAGAGGATATCTTTTGCTAAACACAACAGAGACTGGGCTCCTCTGCAAGCTCTTTATTGACCAAGACAAACTCCACAGTTGTTTCTTTTTCCATATCAAAGCACAGCTTGCTCCAGAATTAATGAATGTCTAGGCTCCATAAAGTTTTTATTTTTATTTTTGCTTTGTTTGTGATTAACTCACAGTGAGGATTTTATACAGTAACTGACACCATATTGGCTAAAAATATGTTGGGACAAACATCTGTCCTAATTGCATTTATTAAAACAATGTACCTGTTCTGACTTACATACAAATTCAACTTAAGAACAAACCTACAGTCTCTATCTCATATGTAAACTGGGGACTCCCTGTATTTAGAACTGTGTAAATTTAAACTTTTACTATGCTTACCTTGTACTTTTATAAACTGAGTATGAGTTGTTGAAAAAGTAAACATCAATATCTGTAACCAGAAAAACAATATTATGGTATTATTATCATTCAAAAGTCAGACCAATTCTTCTAATTTTAGCAGCCACTCTAGAGTAACTAGCATATAGCACAACGCAAAGTGTGGTGGTCTGAAATACGTAATAACAGAACATAAAGAATCAGATTGACTAGAGTTAATACCAGTATAGAGCAGTGACACCATCTGAAGTATTCCCACGTTTCTGGCACAGCTTACAAAGTGAAGTGGTATGAAATGGTCTGAAGTACATAAATGACAGATTATGCAACATATATTACAGTTTATGTATTGTGGTAATTAGTGGTATGAAATGTGAATTGAAGCATATAATGTGGTGAGGCATGCAATGTGCAGCAGGACATGCAGAGTGAAGTGGGGAGAGGTATGTAATGAAAAGTACAGCATACAAAATGCACTAATGTATGTCATTATATATTCCATTGCAATGTGAAGTGAATAGTTTATCATGTACAAATGAATATTAATGAGAGAACATAAAGAACAGCTCTTTATGGCAATAAGTGTAGTAAATTCAAATAGTATATTTAAGGTTTGCCAAGGTGTGCAGCATGCAAAGGTTTGTGCAGCATACAAAGTTCAAGTTCAAAAGTTAAGGTTCACCAAAAATATTTGAAATAAACATACTTGCAATGATCACAATTCAATTAATGCTCAGAGCCTGACGCATTTCACCATTATGGCTTCTTTAGGGAACGTCATATGGACTTAAACTAGTCAATAAAGTATAAAAAAGCAAAATTAAGCTCTAACATTTGAAAAAATGTTTTTAGGTGCATACAGTTACATAAATGTTTTTGATAGACATTAAATAGGTTCATAATGACTGAGACGTCTGAAATTGTTCTAACCAACATCATAAAAAGTACCCAAATGAGTTTCAGTATACACATATATACCGTAGTAACTGTAATAGATGAGTAAAAAACTTTGTTTGAAAACTTGAGAGAAGATCATGGCAGTATCATATTGTGAACATATACATGACGGTTCAGGAATTGCTGTGACTGACTGCGTATGGGTAAAAAAGGGGTTATGTATGGTGAAGAAGTACATATACATGGCTACTAATGTTAATTAAAGGGAATAGGGACACTTACTGTATTAGCAGTGTCCCAAGGGGATACTTATAGATACTAACTTGTCAGCAATAGTTACAAATATACTTGTTCTCTTCCCACTGGAGGCGAGACCCTACCCTCCTTATTTATCTATAATCTACAACTGTGTGTAATATATATATTGATTATCAACTATTGGTGCTTCAGTGTAGTGCAATATACTGTCTAACAGTCATTCTGCTACCACATTTTAGATTCTGAAGAAACCAGGTTGAAATGAGGTGAAAGCAATACCCAATGTTTCCAAAAACTATGCCCAAATAATTCACTAACTCATACACAGCAGAAAAAAAAAGGTTTACCAAATATTATTCAGAGAAACTACTGCAGGTTAACTGTATAGAATCAGATTGCTGGAGCATTTCCTGTAGATTTTGCTGTCTTGGGATAATGTAATTTAACCTGCCATGTCAAGTCAAGACTATGGATAATCACTTTTTTGCCAGCAGGTATAAGTTAAAAGTATGCACAGGTCACTCTCCTAAACTGGAGGATCAATATTTTCTTCATCCTGTTATTTCTGAAATATGTGAGATTCACACATCTTTAGAAGCATAATTACAGTTTTTTTTTTTGCCTTAAGAGTTTTACATCCTAATTGTCTTTTTACACCAAATTAGTTTTTTCAAAGAAGAAAGTAGAGAAAAGGTTAGAATTTCAGAGATCTCTGACTTATGCCTCATAACATGTTATGTTACCACACCATATTATGTTGCTCAATATTCTAGGGCATCCAATTTCTTGTGGGATATTACTTAGGATGTTGTAACAAATTAATACAAATGAAGTCATTCCTGAGCACCTCCATCTGCTTCAGGAATAAGTCTCGGACACTTGAGAATGTGGATAAGATCCAGATAATTAGGCTTGACTCCAATTAAGACACCCAGGTTACATATAGCTTCATTATTATTTTTTAGGGCACATTTCCAAAACTAACCTTAATAGATCAGCCCATGATTCAATGACAATCTGTTTCATATTAATGTGTGAACTTTTTTTTGGTATAGTATGACGGCTACAAAATTAACATAACCCAGCTGAAACTATGAATAACTTTCAATTACCTAGCATCTGTACAGTGTTCAGCCACTCATAATTTTTGTTTATTAAATGTAATAAAATATATTAATGTTATCACCATGTCTTGCTGTACATAAGGAATCTGGAAGTGTCTACCTGAGTTTCAACATGCATATCATAACAAATCTTATTTATCTTCATAATGGCTAAATGACAAGCTGGTTAAAAATAACAAATGACTCCTCATGTTTGACATTGGAGAATGTAACCTTCAAATGTTTTATGCAAATAATCTTCAATAATTCAAGTTATTAACTGACTCAAGATGAGCGACAATTTGGCATAGTTCAGAATTCATCAGGTTTTGTCCTGTTGGTCAAAAACAGTGCTTAAGTAACAAATAAACCTCAAAAATTTGGTTTCAAACAGTGAAATGTTGCAGTTCATAGTAGTGTTAGTGTGAAATTGTAAAATGTATTCTATAGTTGCCATCTAAGTTATGTTGTTATCAACATAACTCAGCCAGCAATCTTTGCACTATAAATAAATAAAACACACTATTATGTTAATCTGGTAATTTAGATGCCTCAGGCATTAACAAATTGCAACATTTATAATTGCTAGTAACAAGAAGCTTATTTCCCCAACTGGCAACTTACTCCATGCCATATCCCAATATTAGCAACAGAACAAACAAAAAAAACAGGATTTTTAAGGCATTCAACAACTAATATTGAATTAATTGGTCATTTAAAACCATCTACATCCATTTATTGTACAAAGGCAGTCACAAACAAATACACATTTTCGAGTGGTCTCAATCAATCAAGGAGAGTTTCTCCTTGGATGGAGCACATTTGCTTTCGGTTATCACTGGAATATTGGTCTTGATGGTTATAACTATTTGGGACACTGGATATTTAAGATATATGCTGCACAAGGACTAAGTGTTGTATATCAGATTGGGAGGATGTCTATAAGGTTTTTTTTCAAATATGTGCACACTGTGAGGATTGATTGTATCCCATTGGCGGTGCCATTATGCCCGCAGACTATTCTTTATGAGAACAGCACTAGATTGTTAATTTTGATTTGTTGGAGTTATTATGTCTCAAAATAAGTTCCTGATAAATCGGTATATATTTCCAGGAAACACATTGTACATTTGTTGATTGAGACCACTGCAAAATGTGTGTGTTTGTGTATATATATATATATATATATATATATACACACACAAACACACTCATGGGCCACCAGAGTTTAGAAGAGGATGGCCAGACTCATTCAAACATATAGAAAGGAAACAGTACCTTAAAAAACTACTCATTACAACCAAGGTATGTAGAAGAGTATTTGTGAATACACAACAGGTTGAACATTAGGAAACCATACCAGGTGCTGCTACTGTTAGCTAAGAACAAACTCCTGAGTCTATGACCCTGATTTATGAAAGCTCTCCAAGGCTGGGGAGAATGCACTTTCATCAGTGAAGCTGGGTGATCCAGCAAACCTGGAATGGATCTGGTCCAGGATTCAAAACATTTGCTAGCAAATGGCAAATGATTTTTCAAAATCCATTCCATGTTTTCTGGATCACCCAGTTCACTTCTGAAAGTGTATTCTCTCCAGCCTTGGAGAGCTTTCATAAATCAGGGCCAATAGCTCACCTGGGCCCAGCAACATTGAACAAGATACGGTTCAAAAAACATTGCCTGATCTGATTAATCTAGATTTCTGTTGTAACATTTGAATGGTAGGGTCATAATTCAGCTTTAAATATTCTCAAACTGTTTTTTTTTCAAATTTCAGACAGGATACCACCTGCTTGAAGGTAAGTTCTTTTTTACTGGTAGGTTCACTGGCTTCCAACTTAAAATAACTGGGGTTAGATAATGTTATGGACTTTGGTTATTGTAGATACATTAGTGAGTTCCTTTGACAGTTAGGAACATGACTTTGGACTCTGTAAACCACTAATAAATGTGTCAGCACAATATAAATAAATTATAGTAATATTCATGTACACCTTTCTTCATTTTTTAAATAAAGTTCCCAGAGCTGCACTCCAGGATAAAGCAAAATCTTTGTTTATTTAAAATATACAATGTAGATCTTACGAGTAGTCACTGATCCCAATCACATCCCCAGACACAAATCATCTGGCGCATTTTGGTCTGCAGGCTCAATCATGGTATTTGTCAGTAATCCATCAGTTTTTGTACATTCTGTCTTTTGTTTGCTCCCCTCTACTTTATGCACAATTGCATATGATTTTTTGTCTTGTATACCCCAATTTTCTTAAGCTATTTATTTTCTTATTCCTCACCCAGACAGAGAGGATATTGGTGCCTGTGTGTTATTTGCATGTTGAACATCCCATTTTGAGGTTTCTTGCTGACTGAAAATATATTCAGTCTTACTACATTTTTTCTCTTCCCTGTATTCTTGTTAAGTGTAATAGAGTAGAATAGAAATGGCACAAATATGAATAAGCCCCAAGATGAGATGAGATGAAATCTGGATGTTATGGAAGCATCATATGCCATAAGGAATGTCAATTCAAAACATAATTTATAATTAAAAACAAAATCATAAATTTATGAATGACTTGATGTGATTAGGGAAGATTTTGCAAAGGATGAAAGTTATGTTCTGTATTTGGGAATTTCTAGGAATTAAGTCGTTATGCACTAAAGTAATACGCTGTGAAAGGCTTGGTATATTAAGATTAGGAAATGCAAGGGGATTTTGTATGGAATAGGCAGTCAGAGTAGGGACATGTCATTGTGCAGTGCAAAAAAAAAAGGGAATAGGGAACCATGAGTCTCGTTGCTGAATTTACGGCAGTTAATTGTACCAGCCTATGTAATGGTAGGTCACAGCACATAGCAATGTAATAGCCTAGCTAAACACTGACTAGTGAGAAATTATTTATCTCTTGTACAGTAAAAAAGATAAGTCAGTTGATAGAATTATAAAATTGTATAAATACTTACAGTAAGTTTTGAAGCTGTTACTCTTCATTACTAAAAGGTTCAATTTGCTCTCTTCTTCCTTTTAAATTTTTATTAAAGCAGATATTATTTACAATATATAAATACATCTGTAGCCTGTGTTCAGTTCATGCGGAGCTTTTATTTAATGTGGATGTTCTACAGGGCTCTCTTATCTGCTGTGCAGAATGGTAAAGTTGTCAGTTAATATTAAGTGAAATCTTGTTCTTCCAACCTTTACTTCGAAGCACAAATTCAGCCATTTAATTAACTGAAATCAAAGTGTCAAGAATTCTAATTTATTTCCATCATACCTGTCACATAATATAGCATCTCTATGAGAAGCCAAATTAAAACAATTAGAGGTCTATGCAGGAGGAATATAAAGTTACCTAAAATAGAAATGAATGATATCATTGGCCTGATTGTGAAGCATAAATATGCGCACTTAATATGTGCAGCATTTAAGATTCTACCACAAAACATTCCCATGTATTCCGTTTGATTTCATTTCTGACCTTTTTACCTTTTTTTTAATTAGCAAATTTTTAAAATTCGCAAATTTCATGCCCACTCACATGCTAGAATTATTTAAAAAAAGTATGTTTTTGTTGATGCTGGAACCTTTTTATAGGAGTAGCAGGTAAACAATAAAAAACATTTTTATGTAGAAGCTGTCAAAAGCTAGCAGTGAGAACACATCCAAAGTAAATCATACATGTTTACATATGTTCTTCTGTATATATACATAACCATACCGGTACAATGGCAGTGTACAACAGAGCAACTTGTGGTTGTACTACAGTGGCAACAATAATGATACGCTATTTGTTTACTGGTACCAAAAGTCATTTCAACACTAAGTCATATAAATATTAATAATATCTCTACACATACAGTAGACTTTATGCACCCTTTTATTTTTACCCAGAATTTAAAAACTGAAGATTTGGTATGTTATAGGGATCATTTACAGGATATTAATTGTCCCCTAACTGTGCTCTTAAAATTGTACTTTTTGTCTGTAATTGGTGATATACAGGATCTGTCCTGCTCAATGGTTTTCTAAAGGTTCTGAATGATGTAAAACTATGCATTTACCAAGATCCCCTACACACATAGACAAAATGCTGAAGAAATCATGGTAGATGAGTATTGGCAAAAGCTCAGCTACAGGAGACCACATGCAATCCACATTTCCACTGTTCCCACCTCTTTCATCCAAAATATAATACATGGGAGGGAACATGAAAATTATACCAGTTAAAGTAACCTTCAGAATCAGTAACACAAGATGCAAGTAGTAAATATGTTGGAGCAGTCCAGATCTGTTGTCATTTGTTAAGGACCAACATACCATGCACCGTGTAATAGCACTGATGCTGCTAAAAATCATGTTTCTGATTGTATTGGTATGGGTGATGGTGCACTAAAAGAAGAAAGGGGCTTGAACCCTATCCCCAAAATAAAGGGCCTTCCTCTTTCAAACATGTAATTATTGCCTGCATTGTTGTCATTTTTGTTCCTGTGTTTCTGGCTATCTGTACTCATTCTCCATAATACATTCCTTTTTTGTGATATGTTGTGTGTGAACAGGGATGATCAAGAATGTCTCTGACATTGTCGCGAAAATTCCCTCAAACTTCCGATGGGTCTGCGAAATTTCAGCGAACCGAAATCAGAAGATCGAGGGAATTTTTACAGGAGGAGTACCCCAGCTGCAATGCAACCGTGGGAATTCTCCTGTGTGCGATCCCCGGGCACTAAAGGTTAAATGAGGGCTTCATTGTTTCAAAAGACAATTTAAAAGAGAAAAATGTAAAAAAATGATAACTTTTTTTAGATTCAAATAATCTGATTAATAAAATACAAAGAAAATTCAGTATAATACCTGTTGGAGAAAGCACCCTGTTCATAAAAGACATTAGTGAAGATATGCGAGCTATGCCTTTGTAAACAGGGAGTCCACAGTTGTTAAAACAGCATCAGACCTGGAAGAAAATGAGCTACAGCACCAGAAAATCCTGCTGGAGTTGATTTTTGTTACCTAGAAAAAGAAAGAAAATGAAACCGATATGTTTGGAAAATGGGATAGGCATGGATCTCACTGGACTACAGAGCCATTGTGGGTCCTTAAGGAAAGTCTCCAGTAATTTTTAACACATGTCATGAATCGTTCTGGATATTAAGGAGGTACCATTAAGGGTCATACATCCAGCCTGATTTATTCAAACTCTACAAGACAGGAGAAAATAGACTATCATGGAAGAACCCTAAATGATCAAGCAAACCTGGATTGGATCTATTGCACTTAGTTGGCAAATGCTTGAAATCCTGGACTAAATCCATTTCAGATTTGTTGGATCACCAAGGTTCACACATGATAGTCTTTATTCTCCAATCTTGTAGAATGTGAATAAATCAGGCTCAATATTTAGAATAGATACCTAATCAATAAATCTATAAGTATACTTAATTTCAATATATTCAATGTAAATGGGGACATTTTTATCATAGACAGGCCAGTGTACAATTTTAACATACCATGTTGTGGAATGAATGAAGTCCTATGCACATGAGTTATGTCATTTTTGACAGTTAAGTTAAGATGGCCAAAAATCCTAAACCTGGAAAAGGACCTAGTGAAGATGTAAGCTTTGGTAAAGGAGTGACGAGAGATGGGTCCAGTTGCACTTTAAATGCTAAAGAATATAAAAAAGGAAAATGAAGCAGAGTGGTGTAAATTCTTGAATACACATATATTTGGCCTATTCATTGCTTTTTTTTATTTCAACAAATTCAGAAGGTCCAAACAAAATATCTATACACTGTACAGAGGTCAGGAAAAAAGTACAACGTTTAGAACAATCCCATCTGTTATTTTATCCCATAACACTGCCTGAAAAAGGACATTTTTGGCCTATTTTGATCTCTATGAATTATTTCCAATTTTTTACTGATATTTTTTTCCAATTTACAGTACATTTAGGACTTATTTACACCTGTCCATTGTGGCATGATGTGGTCACACACTTTACTACAGTCACATTAAAAAATTTCAATGGCATCCTGACATAATAAGGTAATGCACTTCAGACGCAAATACATTGCAGTGTACCATGTATTGTGATGTACAATTTTTAGTATGTTGGCAGCTCATTCAACATGTTATTGTATGATAACATCTGTTAATTTATACACCATATACATTTACGCCACATACATATATTATACATTTACCGTGTGGAACTACAAGCTTTTGAGAGTGAAAATAAAACCTTTCCAGTTGGGATCAATGACTTTTTTGATTTTTGATGAATTATTGTGAACAAATAGGGGATTAATGATATGGGCAGATTCCATAACTTTAATTTTATTAAATTGTTCCATATGTCTTTCCAGGATAGAGCATACAAATACAATCCCTGTCTGTTCAAGGTGAATGCCTATTGTCCTAAACTTAACAAAACAGAGGGCCAACCACTTATTTACAAACCTCAAGATGTGCTCTCTCCGGGGAATTGATCTCCCTGCAGATTTCCTATGTTGTTAAAATTCTGAACATCACCTTTTTAATAGTTTTCTAGGGCATAACATATGTTTTCCTGTGTTGTGATTTAATATTTTAGTTTTCTACTTATGGCCTAAAACTATTACTTTAATTGTTTTCCAAAAATGTAGTTCCCACTGACACCAGGAAACAGAACACAGTCACCAGCATTCCGAGGCCCCTTCCTGAAAGCAACACATTAAGGAAGGGGCCCAGTGCAGCCCCAAAACATCGCTTTTTCTACATGTTGTCACAATGCTTTTATAATAAACAACAATCCCGTATCTGGGAGTGCTGGTAAATTTGTCCCCTGTATTATGAGTTCTAAGTTCTACATGGCACCATCTGTGGTTGTCATTTCAAGTATCTTCCTCTATTATGAGTTTTCTCTAAAGAGTGCATTTCTATCACAGACATTCCAAATGACATCAGTTCTTCACATATAATAAACAAATTCTCTTGTCATTTCTATTACCTGATTTACCTGCTGCATTTTCTGATTGACTATGAACTCATAGGGGCAGCGACACAACACTAGGCTATTGTATTTATCATGCATGCAAGGATGGTAGTAGCCAGCAAAACTGAAGCAATGTTTCTAAACTATAGGAAGAAAAAAAATAAATTATATATATATATATATATATATTAGAAACTATAAGTAAACAAATAAAAACATATTGAAAAGACACTTTTTTTTTAAAAAAAGCACTGGGGCCAAATGTGTCCCAACTTCATATTTGCAATATAGAACAGAACTAATTAGATAATATTTTAAAAGAGATACCCTCATTATCTTGCAGTCATTTGAAACATTGAGTACACCCCATAGAACATGGTAATGTTTTGATAAGACAAACATTAGATCTTAATTTAAAAAGTGCCTACATATCAAGGTGATATTAATTTATCAAAACCCATAAATTACCATTTTGTATTTATTCTTTCAATCTAAAAAGTAAACTGCAAATTAAGTACACACCTACATTTACCACCACTTTCAAATATTTGCAATGAAATCCAGCAGCCAATGATAAGAACTTATTTATGCAATATGTGGGTGGAACATTTTTTATTCAATTCTCAGAGCTTTGACAGATTTCCCATGTTGTAAATAAATGAGATTTCCAGGCAAACCAAATGTGATATTCATAGATCAGATATTGTATTTGCATTTGTCATTTGGCTCTACTGTTTTTGCAAGAGTGTTTTTAAAGAGGACCCCCTCTGAGTTCTTACTTATAATGATTGATTTGGTTTGATTGATGTTTTTCTTTCTACAACTTTGAGGAAACCTGTAATATATTTTTGTTATTTAAAAAGGCATGTCTGAAATACATTAAAGACAATTTATGTAAAACTATTTTTTAACATGATAAATAAAAGTCAGGAAATAGTATTAGTATGACAGTGTAGACAAAGAGAAACCTTTGCATAACCACAATGAAAATAAAGTCCAAAAAGTCCAAATTAAAATTATTTATTGGATAACAAATTCCAAACTCATCTTAGTTAAAAATACTATTCTTAGAACCTGTACATAACATTGCTGTTTAGTTTGAAAAGAACAATTTTCAGGGCTCAGTAACTATAATTTCCTTGAAAGCAGCAAACACAAATTACATGTTGCAGATTGTTTATTGCTTTGGTAGATTCAGTAGACTGTGAGGGCTTCTACATGTTATTGTTCTGTGACTGGTGTATAACCATTGTAGTCCTTTGTGCCATAACTAGTATTTCCTAAGTCTGTAATCAAGGATTGCCTATGTGCTGTGTACTGTAGTCCCTACCTCTTCATGCCTATATCCATATATCTTTGCTATGTTTCTTTCAATTTCATGCCCCCCCTCCCACTTCCCCATTGCTAACCTTGTTGTATTATTTGTTTCTTCTTTCATTAAAGGAGAAGAAATAAATAATCCCTAGTGGAAGACATGGAAAGATAAAGCAGCAGCTTGCACTGAAAGACTTCAATTTGGATCTGTGCTTAATAAGGTTCTTTTAAGGATCCATTTTTAAGGAAGGTGAATCTGACAGTCAATGAAATATTCCCTTGTGGATATTCAATTACTGTTGAAACAAATGGACCTGGAAGATTCTACGCCAGTGAATATTTCAGTGTGCCTGATTTATTAAAGCTTCCCAAGTTGGAGAAGATACACTTTCATCAGTGAAGCTGGGTGATCCAGCAAACCTGGAATGAATTTCTATTCTGGAATGTCGTTTCCTATTAGGAAAGGTTTTCAGTCCTGAACCAGATAAATTCCAGGTTTGTTGTGTCACTCAGCTTCACTGATTAAACTGTATCATTTCCAGCATTGGAGAGGAGCTTTAATAAATCGGGCCCAGTGAATGTCAGATTCACTGTTGTATAAAAAGATCCCAAAATGCCCTAAACAGCAAAAATCAATGTACTTCATATGAGCCCAGGTTGTGATTTATTCGCCCCCTGGGGTTGCATCATTACACAAGCCTTGAGTTATAGAACTGCAGCACAATAACATTGCAGCTCAATAACATTCAGCACCTTTCTGTGCTGAAACTAGGAAAGCCACCACTGCTGGGGAGAAACATTAGCATTACTGAACCAATGAAAACACGTCAAAGTTTTTTTGTTTTTTGGTTAAGAATGGGGGTCCCCAGGGGAGAGTAGTAACTGCAGTGCTGCTTGCACCTCTAGTTAGTTCCGGCTCTTAGTGTTCCTCATTATTCCTAGTTGATCTTTGCCTAGTAACTCTTATTATTGTGCCCCTTTTCAGTCCTAGTTTTTAGTCTAACACTTTCAACTTCTGGAATTGTCATACAAACTAATAAGTCCACAGATTCAAAGATTAGGACTTCTCAGATCCTGCCCCATTGTGATGGTGGAGTGTCTACTGAAGCCATGATTACATACTGTATGTCTATTCTTTCCTTCAACACCAGGAACGTCCATAAATTGCCTGCTACGTTACCATTGGGTTTTTATGTGTATTGATCCCATATATTGTCAAATATGAGCTACAGGTTATAAACAAACACATTAATAAAGCTCCGTATTTGTTACATTATAAAGGATAGGTTCACATTTGTGCTGTGTGCCATCATTTTTTTGTGAAGGTAGCCTATTCATGGAATGGGGTAACAATGCTTCTAATTGCTGTAAAAACAGTACCTAACTCCATTTTAACAATCCAATCCATGAAAACACATGACCTGTGCTATAACACAGGTGTGTTACCTTTCTGTGCAGGGATACCATTCAACGGTGTGAATCTGGCTGAAATGTATTTAAAAGAAGTGAGCAGCATAAATGCTAAAATTTGACTTATCTCAGCCTTGCAGTCACCAGTGCAGCAGAGTACAAACTGGAAGCAATGATTATGTCTGGAACAAGCACAATGGGCGTGAGAATGACAGTGAAACAACAGTACAGATGGTCAATGAGATACAGAAGATTTGAATTTTATGCAAATTGCACTGACTTGAAACTGAGCCAATGAGACTGTGAAGGGTTTGGTTGGCTCAGTTTTAAATCAGTGCAATTTGCATAAAATGTACATGTTATTTGCCAAAAAGTCCTATTTTCTGTATTTCAATGACCATCAGTACTTAACAGAGCACTGCATTCTGTTTTACTGAATCCTGGGGCAGAGACAATTGTGTAAACTGCAGAACTGGATAGACAGAAATACAAATCATTTGGCAGGTAAAACTCCTTTATATGTATTGAGCTGTTTGCCAGAAATGTAGGTTTAGGTGTGAAACATTTAAACATGTGTTATGAAGTAAACACTTTATGTTTGTATGTATTTACCAATTTAGATTTTATATCATATTACATAATTTATTTATTTTGTATTCTAAGGTGACAAGCATACTTATGATTGATATGTACCACCTATTGTTAATGAGTTGGTTAGTAAAACATACTTTCCAAGCTAATAAATTCTGTAGATTAGAAATAATAAATTATTGTAAATACCAGTTAATCAGTTTCTTTCCTTTTAGACCAGAAACATGCTCCCTAGCTGTCTGCTGATTATGCCTTTGGTTGCCTGTTTGCTTTCTAGGAAAATCAAAAGCCACAAGGGATCAAGAGAGTGCTACACAGAAAAATGCCAGTTTGTGCCACTGTCTAAACTTTGCACTTCTATGAAGTCTACACTTGGGGCTGTATTTATAAAACAGGGAATGTGACATTCCCTCAAATATTTCCTGGTGGGAATCAATTACTGCCACTGAAACAAACGTGGGCCTGATTTTCAACTGTTTTTATAGCTGAATTTGTAATTTTTTAATTTTGTTTTTGATTTTAAAATCATCTTTGTACTGCTAAACCATCAACTATGTAGGTAAAAAATACCTTGAGTTTAAGTTGCCACCTTTTTTTACATTTTGGTTTAGTTTATGCTGGATAAAAGACGTGCATGTGTGGATGTTCACCACATATTGACCACGTCATATAAGCAGCATAAAAGTGCATAGTTACTTAGGTAATGTACTTATTCTGAACAATTCATGGAGACCTGTTATGCTTTTTCTATTATTTTCTATAGCTAAACAAAGAATCCATTGACGACAAATTATTATGGAAGTATTCCTTTATTAAACTGTTTCAGTATTAACAATTTCAATTGGAATGTTATATAAAGGAATAAAGTAATTGCTGTTGAATGAGTAAAAGAAATATTTTACTGTGTGACTGAAATGGATTTATGTGCATAGGAGATTTAAACAGATTAAATTTAGGTTTTTCATTTTCATTTGCAGTTTTCTTTAGCAGGTAAAAAATGGTAGAACAGAGTTTTGTTACTTGCTTTTTTGTAATTTTTTTTTTTACTTCATTTTATATGCATTTTTAAACATTAACATTACAATTTGTAAACGAAAGAAGCCCTCACTCCCCGGCTGACAACATGTTTGACAGAACCAGCTGCGGGTGCCCAGAACTAGTATTGGTGTTTGAATTAGGGTTGCCCCTATATTCGACCTGAAAATGGCGTTTAAAAAAAAAAAAAAGGCAAATTCCAGATGAACTCTTAATGGAGTTTGTCATTTTCATTGATAAGTACAGCCCAGTGACCATGGGAACTTGAGGTCACAGCTGATAGGAGGCATGGGAGTGCTTCCAGCCAGCTGTGACTGCAGATGAACTTTCAATAGAGTTTCTCCATTAAGAGTTCATCTGCAGATCAGTTCCCACGGTCACCGGGCTGTACTTATCAGCCCGGTGACCATGGGAACTGAACTGCAGATGAACTCTCAATGGAGAAACTCCATTGAGAGTCCATCTGCAGTTCCTCTGCGATCCCCGGGCACTAGAGGTTAATAAACCTCTAGTGCCGGGGGATCGCAAACAGGAGAATTCCCAGGGATGCAAGAATGATTGCAGCCCTGAGATTCCACTGTGACTCCGAGAATTGAGGATTCCAAGGACTGCAAATGATTCCTCCTGTTTAGGAGCCCGGTGACCGTGGTACAGCCCGGTGACCATGGGAACTTTGCGGTCACAGCTGATTGGAGGAGGCACGCGAGTTCTTCCAATTAGCTGTGACTGCAGATTAACTTCTGTTCCGTATGTGTTCTTGGATAGAAATTCTCTATCCAAGTACACTGTGTTCTTGATGGACTGTGTTCCTGATTGCTTTTGCAGTTGTACACAGTCCCGAAAAAAACCTGAATCCCCCCCCTCATAGTCTTTAATGGTGTTCGATCACCCAAAAAATATTGTGCTATTTGATCGAATAGCTGCCGAATCTAACACTCAGCTGTTCGACCAACACTACCCAGGACCACTGGGGAACATCTGACTTCCAAATTATGTTTACCAGTGTTCAAAAGCTCTGCACTAGGGCCATAGACACTTTAAAAAATCTTTACTTCTCCTTGAGCATCCTGCTGGACACAAGCTTGTATCCTGTCATATTTTACCCAAACATATTCCATACTCAATGTGGTCTATTAAGGTTAGTTAAGGTTACTGTCACTTTACAAAAATAAAAGAACTCCTGACAGGTTGAAGCGATTAGGATATACTTGTTCATACTTTCAGCAGTTTCACTTATACACCTGAATACCAGGACATTCTAACTAGCCAAAATTAGGCGTTTGGGAATAGTCGAACTAAAAGCTATTGCAACACAGAATATATTATTTTTCATGCTATAGACCCATTAAAAAACAAAAACACTAAAAAAGATTTAAAAAAACAAAACAAAACCTCCAAATCTTTCAATTCCGTAGTGATGCCCATTTGGAAAAAGTGCCATAGTTATGAAACAAGCCACTTCTACAGCGCTGAAGGTTTAGCACTGGGAGAATTATCGGCATGACATGTGTATGTTACCTAAACAGCTTGTTACTAGAGATGAGAGATTAATTCCAATCTTGGCAAAATTTTGCCAAATGGATACTCAGATTCACTAATACCTATGAGGTGGATGTGTGCTTGTTTCTTTTGTGTATTGGATTGTTAGGTGTATGCACTTACGTTTTTAATTTTACCTTGTTTCAATTTTTATTTAATAAAAAATAAAGATATTAGGATGGTGTTTTTGGCATAACATGACCAATGACTGCTTAATCTCTACCTGATCTTATTCACCTGCAAGTGCTCAATTCTCTTGGTTTTCCAGCTGTCATATGCAAGGTGTGCTGGAAAAGAGACGATACAGAAGCAGACTAAGAACTCTGTATTCTGGATGTTCTGGTAATACTGGCTGGGGAGGTATTAGGGGTCTGCATGGCTCCTGATATTTTTATAAGAATGACCTGTCCATAATCAGCCCCTTTGTGATAGTAGTAAACAGTAAAGTAATAAAATCAAATAAAAAGGAAAAAAAGGAAAACATACCCTATTTAATGAATAAAAAAATGAAATGACCCCACAAACCTAAACCTAATTATATTAGAGCCATATTTGTTAAACTCTAAATTGATGGACTGTAAAGATTTCTAATGCTTTGAACCATTTTGCAGGTTTCCCCGGTATTTAACCTGAGCGTTTAAATGCCCATGTTTGAAATTTCCATTTTGTTTCAAAGAGACAGGCCACACCAGGGAGTTTTCTTTTTGGCATGTGCAGAAAATGCATCCTGCATTGTTTGGAAGGTATAAAAATTCCCAAAAATGTTCCCCCCACCAAACACCCAAATGCCTTTCAAACACTCAAAACCACCCCAAACACCCTATTAACATGAATAGACTTTTTTTTGGGTATTTTTGGATGTTTTGGGGCATTTGTGAACATTTTTCCCCTATTCTAACTCCTGTCTGCCACATATCTTGGTATAATTGTCTTTATGCACATTTCAAAACACATACAAAAGCTGTATAAGCATTTAAAAGCATTTTAAATTAAAGTCAGCGTAGACATAGCCTAATGTTGCACCATGCCAAGTTATTGTCATTATACTGAAAGCCATCTAAATTCTAGAAACCAAACATATATGCACTTGTTTATTTATTGCATAATATGTTGGCACTATATAAAAATTGTTTATTATTATTGTTATTATTATTACTATTATTATTAATAATAATAAAAACAGCTCAACCTTACAGCACTCATATTTCTATCACAACTACTATTTGTAGTTCCTATTCTAGGAAGATATAGGGAGAAAATATTTAGATATGTTTTAGGTATACAGATATGTTACGTGCTAAACAAACCAAAACTGAAATGTTTTTGCATTTTTTAATCCATTTATCTGCCTAAAATAAAAATGTCCTGAAGCCATTTTAAGAAATAATTGAATTGTGAATTGATTTAAAATGTATTGTTGAGAAAACTGCTCCATACCAAAACTTTGGTCAGGTCACAAAGATTGTAATTTCCTCTTGACCCTTAAAAGGTTCATGTAAACCTAATGTTGTATCGTCTGCTACAGCTGTTGTGACTTTTTTTTATTGGATTCTTAAATACATTAACACCTAAATACATAGGGTTTATTTTACTAAATAAAGTTATCATTTTAAAATATTAGTAAACTAAATAAAAAGGTGCCGAAACATTCTCCTGAAAAAGTCATAGCTAGATACAGTAATTGGCAATTGAATCTCAGCAAAGTGAAATTATTAATAGCAAGACAAGACCGATCAGAAATAAAAGAAATTTTAGTTTTCTAACTAGTATATACAATGCACCTACCGCAGTAACCATGAACCTGTGAACTGAGCTGAGACTTCTGGCTGGCTGTAAGGTTTGCCTTTCACTCTTGGCAGCAATATTAGAGCACTGCACAGGAGCAGAAAGCTATTCTAATTTTTCAGTATTCACTCTGTTTTCTAGTATTTGCTTTACTCATCGATCTGAAACTCCAAAAGCGTCATTTACATTACAGTAAATATATTAATTACTTTCCAAGTGGTTATGTAGAAAAGTCACAATCTAATTAAACGATAGCAGTAATTTTTCTTCAAATTAAAAATTATTCAAAACATTCCCAAAATCTGTATTAAAAAAGTTTAAAAATTAGCTTTAGCTCTTACCTAGAGGTGAAGTTGATGTTCTGCAGTGGGGTTATGTTAGTGTGTATTGGTGACACTCCAAATTCCACAATGATTTTTTACCTGACTTTAAAAAATAAATTCTAAGTTGTCTATAAATAAGGTAGGACATTTTTGGAATATAATAATAGGATTTAATTAAAGTGGACCTATATTCAAAAGTTTAACTTTATCATAAAAGGTTATATATCCCTTTTATATAGGGTAACAATTTTCTTATTATTTTTTTTTTTTTTTACTCCTTCAAATGTTTTTTTTCAAAAAAAAGACTGAATAGGAGCACAGAGACTCCTTGGATATCTATGTCATGTATACCTACATCAAAAGGAAGAATATAGTGATGCCTGGCGTACCCACTTTACTGGGATGAAGGAGGATTCCAGGACCGAACGTGATTTTTTTAAGGATTATAATCATTTAATATTGAAATCATTGAAGGTTGTCCAAAAGACCTATCTGGAGATGTTTCCTGTTTACAATGCTAGGGTATCTAGTGATACCCACAGCCATAAAAATACAAAACTAAACTAAAAAAACATAAATTCTAATCTCCTAGAAATTCATTACCTAGAAAGGAAAAACATTAGATAGAGTTCCACTTTAATAAGAATTTAATTGGTTATCATCTACACACTTTGCAGCTATAAAAGAACACAGAATCCTTATTAACAAAATTAGATTCTAAATATCTTTTATTTTATTTATTTTTTTGGTTATGTATGGCAGGTTAAAAAAAACAGATAATTTTGTTTCTATAAAACTTCTATAAAACCCATCTGTCTATTGTTCAGTCCTTGATTATATCCACTATGAATAAAAGGAAGAAAATACATCAAACTTTTTTTTAGTGGAGGCTAATAAATAATAATCCAACAAATGGTATGGAACTATGGCAAGGATATTTTACCTCTAGAGTTCCAAACCGATGCATATAGCTAACAAATTATGAACATTTATTAGACTGAAATTGTAGGGATATTGGAGAAATAATTTGTATAAGCAGTCCAGTTCTATCAGCCTAGTACGCACTTTATTCAACTGTACCAAATCCTGATGTAGGAGGAAGACACTTTAAATCCTGAAACATGTAAAGTTTTTATGAAAATAAAAAAGTTTATACAAATTAAAGCCGGACTTCATACATTCTGCTTTTAAGCTTTACCTCCTTACATACTCAGTCCAAAATATTTTCAATGTACTAAATGTACTAGATGCACCAGATTTGTACATCTAGAACTAACCTGGTGCCATCTGCCTACAATACTACAAAACTGTGTATACAGTAGACATAGCGAAATAATCCTGAAAGAAGAATAGCTAATGTATGTAAGTCTTAAACTTACCTTGACCCCATTCCACTTTTTGTTGTGTGCTGCTGAAATTATACAGTTTTTCTGTGCATGCTTGCTGCAGCAACATATGTTTCTATGTGAAACTTAACTCTAGCAAGCCTCAAACAATCCCATGTAACTAAAGGGTCAACGGCATGCATACTCAGAAAGAAGAGGATACAGATGTAATGGTTTCTGTAAGTATATGGTCTGATTTATTAAAGCTCCCCAAAACCGAAGATTAACTAATATGGGTGAACCTAGGTGAATTTCCTAAAAAAGAATTATTAAAATAATATCATTATTATATGTTGCTATTAATTGGAAAACGTTTTTTAGTTCTGGACCATATCCATTCCAGGTTGGCTGGATTACCAAGGTTTTCCCATGATCCCATGATAGAAATGAATGTGAATGTTGATCAAAAATATCAGCAATATCATTATTATTTAAAAAAAAAATTGCAAAAAAACAAACATACTACATTTTACTATAAGCTTCTACAACTGTTTCTATATTGTCTCTATTGTTTCTATTTCATGTCTATATTTAATATTAGTTAATTTTTATTGTTTTCATATGCATTCATACTTTGCATTATATTTATAGAATAACATGTGCTAGTTTCCAGTTTCTTATCTCATATATCACTTTCGGATTGTTGCCATCTTCTTTTGGAAACTTCAGTTTTACCGTGTACACTGTCTGGTCTCACACTTTTATTTCTTATTGATTCTGTCTGGCTATAAATAAATCCACGTCATTGGTATGAGGCTGAAGGTATTATAGAACTTGTACTACACTGTATCAGTTACATCTTTTGAAGATTTAAGCAGCACATTTGTTTGTACATTCACCATTATACTTTTAGGTGTAAATCAATGTAAAATTGACAAAAAAGTAAATGGATAATATTTAATTTTAATATACCTGTCATTCTAAATTTTATGTTGCTGTCTGTCTAACACATGATAATAAGTAACAATGTGTAAATAGTGCCAAATATCAACAATACCAACAGTTTCTCTGTGCACACAACACTGAAGAGTCATACTGAAAGCTGGATTTTTATCATTTCCTTTTGAATTTTTTTGTCCTTCATCTATGTTTAGACTGGTGATGAGGTTACCAGTTCCTTACATTTCTGAATTACTTTTACGGGTGAGACACCTATATAAAAACCTATAAGATGCACCCATAAAAAATGAAAAAAGGAATGTACCGCAAAGTGCCAGGCATGGAAAGTAGAACAGGAACACCTGTTACTGTGGCCAGTCTGAAAATATTTATTTTGAAGATGAGCTGTGAATTCCCTATTTAAAAGACTGAGAATCTGGAAAATATTAAAATTACCATTTCCACAAAGTGAAACAGCGCAGAACAAGGTATGGTAAGTAACTTCAGGAAGACCTCAAGCAACACTGGAGGCAAGACCTTTGTTTTCTGCCTGCCTTTCTTGGACACAACTTCCAGAGTTTAATTAAAAGTTTTTTTCCTGTATGGACACTGAAAGCAATAACAACCTGTAACATGTTTTAACTCATTTCATTTAAATTAGTAATGCTTTTTCTGCAAACATATGCATATAATATTTTTCTAAACCCCAGCTCTGCCCCACTAGCAGGCAAGTGTGGTGCTGGGATATATAGTGTTAATAGTAACATTTTATTTATTTGTTTGCACTACTTATACGGTACTACTTTCAGAAGATTGGGAATTATCTATATCAGCTTTTTGCTTATCCATTTTCAAGCCCATACAACTTCTTTGAATACTTACCTACAGTGAGTCAGTAGACACTAGGAGTTCTTTCACATACATTTTGGAATTTTTAGTGTTCCTAGTTAGTGAGCTAAATGTAATATTCTTCTCTATTTTGTCCAAATAGACTTGCAATAGCTAAGCAATTTTCAGTTATGCTTAGTGTTAACTGAATGTGTTACAAACAAACATATTTTTTCTCTGTTTACATATTCTACTATGCAAACGCAGGCCTTGAAATGTTCTTCCCATGTACACCTTGCCTTAGAAGTTAGTTATACTGTACACTGGTATAGAGCTGTTGCCATTTTTGTTTTGTTTGATATGGTATGGCTATTGTCCACTTTTACATTCTCATTAATGTGGTGTTTAAGGCAGAGGTCGCCAACCGGTGGTCCAGAGAAAATTTTGGTTGTCCACGGCTCTGGCAAATGCGCACCCTAGTGGAGTCAGGAGAAGGACCCCACTGGGGGGAGCATGTCTCCCGATAACATCACAGGCTCAAAGCAGTGGGTAGGTTCTGGCATCATGACGTCACTTTAGGGGACATTTCTGCCCTTTAGGTGACACGCGGCTCCCATCCAGAGCCTGTGAGTTTAGTGGTCCATGGGTCCAAATAGGTTGGCATCACTGGTTTAAGGCATACAGTAGGTGTTGTTCAGTTATTTGCTCTGAACAATATGTTCCCTACTGTATTATCACAACCAAACCCTCTCAAATAAAGCTCTACTTTTGATCCCCTTTTCAAATATTTAGGACACTTAACACTAAAGATGTTTTAAAGAAATAAATATTACATTGCTATGGAATCTACAGTATAAGCTAGACATTGTGGATAATAATATAGTTCCTGTATATTTGTACTTGTCAACCATATGTTAATCATCTGGGTATGTGTTCAGTGAGATAATTATCTCAAACATCTTTTTAACATCCTTTAAACATCAACTATGATGATTATCTAATATTCTTTGTGAAAGCTAAGCCTTTATCAGTAATTATTAAGCTTGCTGTTCAGTTTCCAGTCCAAAGCAAATAGAGCTGAAGAACACAACAATCTGATTCAGCTCCTAGGGCAATGACAAGTACATTGTACATTGTGCCTGTAATTGTCTGCCAGCTCTATTCATTGACCATTATGCTATACTTGTAAATGAGAGGTATAGCATATAGTGCCTAAGCCCATGTAGTGTACAACTAAGCAAATCCAGCCAGCAGACAATGACAGGCACAATGTAGGCTTAGTGAATCCAGCTGGTGGCTAATAACAGGCTGTCATTGGCTGCAGGCTGGATTTCCTGTGATGCACAGTGTTCCTGACAATAGGGGTTCGGTTTAGGGATTTGGTATAGGGGTTAGGGTTTAGGTGCCTGGTGTACCTCCATATACCAGATTCATCTGCATGCGGAGGTTTAATCAAAGGATGTTCAACTAAAATTCAAGAACACTTTTTACCTAGTAGAATAATTCTAATGCTGGAAGAATATTCTACTGCTACTGGTTGCTGTATATTCTAAATCTACCATAATTCTACTGTCTAGTTCTACTAAAAACATGGGACCCCACTAAATTGTAATATAAAGGATTATTAAACAAAAAAGTTGCTTTTTTAAAATGCACCTTGCTAGTTGTTGGAAGAGTGGTGAAATACATAGGAGATGAAACTGAATAAAAATACTCATTGCCAAACGTTCCTCCATTACCTTTTGGCATCAAGAAAACAGCATATAAACATTGTAATTTATTAAAAACATGAATTTTAACATGCCCTTATTGTCATGCTTCCAATGCAAATTACATGTAATCTGCACCCAGGCTTAGTAAAACTTGTTAGTTTATTTTAATAAAATTCTTGCTAGTTATCTTACCTGCTTTACCCATAATTGAGATCTTATTAAAGAAAAGTACTTTAGGAATGTTGTTTATGTTCCTAATGATGGAAATACATGCCTCCAATGCCTACAATGAACATTTTGGTATGGTGACAATTGGGTAATTACATATTACTAACAAGCAGAGCTTTAAAACATTCTGTCTGAAAATTTCATGGGCTTGTGCAATATACCTACTCACATTCTTAGTAAACATGATTTAAAATAATTTCAGAGGACATTGTACAAAAGCTATGAGATGTGTACTGTGGAGTCATATTATATTTTTATCATATCATTTGAACAGTTGACTATATTTATTAGATGAAAGTGGGACATTCATGCCTGATAAAAAGGGCTGCTGCTAATCACATCACACAATTGTTTTGGATGCCTTTGTCTCTGTGATTTTATACTGTTGCAATGTCAAAATTTGTACAGTTTTAGTTTTTGTATGTGTTTTAATAAACTTAATTCTTTAACATTCTTCAATTTGGTTAAAATATATTGGAGACAACCTATAAGTCTCTAGTGGTCCTCGTGTTTAAATTGTTTGATGTATAAAGATGGTGTGTCTTTCCAAGTTATAGTGTGATTGGTTTTTTTCTGCCTTTAAAAAATCTCTCACTCATGACTATGTTTCTGAGCTTTAAAACAAGCCATTGTTGAAATCTTGTTGCAGGCATTGAAAAGCCATAAATGCTCAAATTTCAAATTTCACAAATCAAAAACAAAATAAAAGTGAAGTGTTTTAGTGCACTGCTCATGACTTCGACTTGCTCTGTAAATACATCTAATAGAATACTGCAAGGCTTCCAGGTCACTGCTGAGAGCTTTATTAAATCTGGCCCGGTATGTGCTTCGGACTGCATTAGTATAAAAACCATTATTCTCCTGGTAATATACGTACGTTATGAACATTTTCTAGGCTCTATACACTATTTTGAAATGTTTTTTGTAAGGTCCAGAAAGTTTCCTATACAGTGATGGCCCCAAAACAGCAAGAAACTTAAAGTGTACCTAAACTCAGAAAATGCAATTGAGAATGAATGGGAGCTCAAAGCCTCCTGGGATACCTATATCACGGATCCTGGGAGGCTCTTGGGTGCTCCTTCTGCTCATGCCCGAAAATCTCAGACATGCGCAGAAGGAGCCTTGTCGTAAAAAAGGGGAAAATAATTGCTGATCTCACGCATGCGCAGTAAGATCAGGAAGTTTTTTTTCCAGCCTACGTCACCCGATCTTGCGCCTGGTTCGGGTGACGTAGGAAGAAGAACCTGGAAGAAAAGGTGAAGATGGGGGCGCCCGGCACACCGGTTCGGGAACGGATTTGTATTTATGGCATCAATACATCTTTTTGCTTATTTTTTTGATTTATTCAATCTGAGAGTGGGTAGTGTTATTGGACCTACTTCACGAAATATTGGGCCATCAAGAACAATTAAAGCCCAGTTGAGGTCAA
The DNA here is from genome assembly GCF_032062135.1 of Pyxicephalus adspersus. Lineage (NCBI taxonomy): Eukaryota > Metazoa > Chordata > Amphibia > Anura > Pyxicephalidae > Pyxicephalus > Pyxicephalus adspersus. Next base: position 67,815,616 of record NC_092862.1, on the reverse strand, counting down.
CAAATTAGGTAAGACTACCTAAATAACTGGGTGATTTGAATATTTGGTTCAACAAAACTAGCAATAATGTCGTGTTCAAGCAAAAAGCAACAAAAAAGTCAATTAGCAACAAAAAAGTCCTTTCAGTTCATTTAGGTAGGAAATTTCAAAGGCAAAAAAAAAACAGCATTATTGACATGCTTGGTAACATACATTAGCTATATTTTTTTTTCCAAGTATATTTCAAACTACACTATGTCTACAACTAAGGTCCTCAAAAAATAAATATATAAATAAATAAAACAACATATATTCAGAATCCAGTTTGTTACAATGAATATGAATTCTTTCATAGCTGAAAAGTGTGTAGGTGATAACCAAAGAAATCCTTAATAAAGTACAACTCCATTAATCGAAGTTTCTTGAAGAGATTAGAACTTATGTTTTTTTTTTGTTTTGTTTTGTATTTTTTCACTGCTGTCTGTATTACTAGAAGGTTTAGAAAAGTATTGCAAAAAAAAAAAAAATATATATATATATATATATATATATATATACACTCATGAAAAATAATTCTGAGTTACACATAATAGTGCAAACAGGTCATACACAATTTAAATTAAAATCAAACAGTAATGTCCTAAATACAATGTACATCAGTGGTTGTACTGAAATTATTGTTTACCAATACATATATCTTAACAGGGAGATAGACAACATTACATGATTAAGTAAAAGTTTGCATGAAGTGATGCTTAGCTAATGTCCACTAAATGTGGTCTCACACTTTAAAATGTAGGCGATGTAGATAATATAAAAGGTATTGAAAATTCTAGCACTTTAAGTAAAATAATATATAGTATACTACAATTAAATTACAGGCCATTGTATTTTGAATTTTATGGATTTTACAATCTTTAAGATAAAAATGAAACAAATCCAGTATTGATTGAATGTGAATTAATTGAGTTTTCCATTTCTTGGAAGGGTCCATTAGTCTCTCTGAAGGCTAATTATATTCTGAAGGAATAGCAGTCATTAGGGCTGCCTCTGTTCAGTGGTTCATCTCCAGTCTTAGATATAGAAGTGACTGTATCTGAAACACAAAAATTACTCAGAATTGATGGTTTTGAGAATAAAAATGTGTCCTCCTAATGAATATCAACAACAAAGTTAAACAAATACAATGATATAATATAAAATATTTGTTTTTCGTTTCCCCTTTTATGAATCTATTTTAAACATTTTCGATCCTTTTTTTTAATCAAATAATATTATCAGAGTTTTATATTTAGTTGATCTTTCATGTCATAATTCTCTTGTCAATGACTTAAAAACGATGAAATGGTGGAGCTAGCGGTTATGTAATTTCAGATGAGTAATTACACATTTTGAAGGGTATAATCCTCATTCAGTCTCACAACCTGTTCATCAAATGGTTGTAGGAGTGTTTGGGGTCTGAGCTTAGTGGGATTTGGGAGTCCTCCTTAATAGTGAAACCCCTAGATAGTTGCACCCTCCTGGTGACTATGAAAAATTCAACATCAGCCACATTATCCAACAAATAAATGTACATAATAACCTTTACCCATTCCCAAAAAAGAGATTAATTACCTAAGAATAATTAAAAACATACTATGTAGATTTTGATAGAAACACAAAACACTCATACTAATTTATTTAAATCAAATAACTTTTATGTTTTGTACTCCTGCCAATAAAATGGCATAATTCCCCTAGCTGGTGTCATGCAAATTTGACTCCGGTCAGTTTGTGGAAATTGCTGTGGAACTGACATTCTTGAAGCCGGAGTTGATAATTTTGATGATCAATGATCATCTTAATTGTTGTGGATTTAATTTCTGCATGATGTGAATTATGTTGGATAGAATTCTGGTGACATATTAATAATGCATCCTAATACATAACAATAAGGGGCAGCTATCTCTTTGGGGGAGGAAAGCCCTTTCCTTTCTAAAGTATAATAATCACCCTCCCCCGTGCTGACACCCAAAACCATTTAGGGAACCGGGTGTGAAGATCTAGTAGTGCCAGGAGCCTGCAAAGGGAAGAAGCTAGGCGTATGGTGGGAATGCTGAGCCAGCAAAGATAGGGTTAAATAGGCAGGCAATTTAAAGGGGAGTACAAGGTCACATTGGTGAGAAACTGTAAATAAAGGGTGGGCGGTAGGGCATATAGGAAGGTGGGGTGAGGGAATAAGGTCAGAGCTCTGGCTGGAATTTCAAATGACTCAAGGCACCCTACGGCAATAATGCTGCATTAATAGCATGGTGTGGCAAATGGAAAGCAATACCATGCCTAACATGGGGAGAGGCCTTAAGAAGGATGCTTAAAAACTACCTAGGCATACTCACTATATACATTGCATACATATACCATGGTGTTTGTGCCCATAATACCTATGTACAGTTATCCTATATTAGGTTATCTCTACCCTTACAATGCTGCACACTAGGTAAAATACCTTACCTTAAACCTGACTGAGCTTCTTTATGGAACTGTACAGCTTTTCTGCTAAAAATGAATAATTTAAACTTTGCATGCATGCTGTAGCCCCATTCATTCTTTTGGCAAAGTTGTACTTTAGAAGCTACAGACACTCCAAGTATGGCTTCCCGGAGGGAGTGAATGCGACCATTGCACACTTCTGTAAATTGTATATCCTAACTCCCTGTTAGGTATTACTGCTGTCTGTATCTACGTTAGAGAAACTTACATGAATGTACTGTTCTAGAAACAATCCAAAGCAAAGAAAAATTTTATAGTTGACATTCGTCCACTAAGAAAGGCGGTCATAGAAAATCTCTCAATTGGGGACACATATTCTGTAAAGAAGTTTACCTATGTGGACACAGACAGCAGAAAAAAAATGAATATGCTTGCCTACTTTGTGTATTGTTTGAGTTTGGTGTAAATGAAATGAGCTCTGAATATACAATATATACTTCCCCTCGTAATGAAAAAATACTATTACTGTTTACTGTAGATGCAAGAGTGAAGAAAGGATTCCTGGTGATATGAAAACCTTTGCATGATAACATGAAATTCTAGTTGAAAGCAGTTTGTAAACTTTCCTATTGTTCCTGTTTTCCATATCACTTAGATAACCTGTAACTCATCTGTCATTTGGGTCTTCAGAAATTCTTAGCTATTCAGGAAGATAAGCTCTATCCATATATAACAGTGTTTCTTCAAAGTTCTCACTGCATGAAAAAGTAGAAATTGCTCCTAGCAGTCACAGTACTCGTGTCCCAAATGCAATATCAAAGTAAATTTTCTTTTATCTACAAAGTCAAATCAGAAATATGAAATAGCTTGGCATGTTTTATTTCTTTATCTGTTACATTTAAACTTTGAAGCTGAAGAATGAAATCTCCTGCTAGAAAAGCAAAAATTAAACATGACAAACTAAAAGAAAGGATGCAGTTAAACTGTAACATGACATAACCTCAATGCTTTAATTCTGAAATGCTATTAGTAGTTATTATAAAGCAAAAATAGGAAGACCAACATACCTAAACCTTTTTATACCTACAGAAAACATTATCCTTTACAGGCTCCTATTTTCTCCAGCCCAAAACGCAGTGTTTACTCTTTGCAAAGTTAAGAATCATTGGAACAAATTCAAAGAACACCTAATTCCAGAGAAATAGCACTTTTTTATTTTCACACAGTGGGGAAGAGTTAAAACGTCTTTCTGTATTTCAATGTTGATGTGCCCAATGAAGGAGATTTTACTGTCAGATTATAATAAATTGATAAATGCTGTCTCCCAAGAGATTTCTTTTCCCATTCTGTGTAAAATTTCCCAAATGATGACACAGGCAGTAATAAAAATTAAACACAGGTTCTAACCTTTCCATACATTATCCAAAGCTAATAAAAACATTTTGACGGGGGATTGACTTTAAAAAGCAGGCAAGAGCGTAGAAAGGGTATTTAAATGCTTCCTTACAGTGATTTATTTTAATTTTTTTAATCACATGCCATGCACCTTTGGACATGCTAACAAATTTTAATTCTGCATAGTAAATTACCTAGTAAGCCCTCTCTTTCTGGGCACATTATAGTATTCTATTTTCCTGGGAGTGTCTAATTATTCCTTGTGCTAAGCTAGGTCATCCAACACTCCTTTCACCTCCTACATACTTTTATGTAGCTGCTGTGGGATGTCCTAACTCTAAGTTGGCAGACTCAGGATTTCCACACAAGGGAGACCATAGAAAAAGTGGACATACAATGCATAAAATAAAATATGTTAAATGCCCATATGACATAGGATGATTGTTGTTCAAATAAATGCTCCAGTGATGGTATCTTCACACAATAGGTCTGAACAACTGCCAGGTTTAAGCATACGATTTTGAAAACAATGTAATGTTTCACAAGTTCTTTCGGCCTTCATCTATGTGATGGGTCCATAACCTATTTATATACAGAAGTTATCAAAAGGTTTACTACCAAAAAGCAAAAAAGTTTTGATATGTACCAGTTTACTCAAGCAATAATGTTTTCATTGTTTCATAATGACTTTAACACCATAATATATGTTTTATAAGTTCCTTAATATGTTTTATAATAAACAAAGATGCAAAAAAACAAGTTGAAACATATTTTACTTTATTATTACTGATTCAAAAATGTTCATTAAATTATTTTCTCCTATTTATTCTAGATAAAGCAATACACTAAGCTTTTAAATGTTTCTAGATATAGGAAACTGTTCTCTAGGATCAGTGGCTGTAAAAAAAATGATTTGACCTAATAATTACTAAGTAATCTCTCTTAATTCAAACACAAACCTAGTATAAACCTATGTATTAGTTTATTATTATTTAGTATCTTGAATAATTTTACATTTTTAATTGCCTTATTTAATGTGCACCTGCATCTATTTTCAATAGTTCCTCTTTTCTCCTAACAGCTAAAGTAGTAGTTGATCATGTGATCAGCAACCACTTAAAATATTCTCAAACCAACTACAGAGCAATTTGGTGACATCATGCAGTCCACTTCATGGAGATCAAAACTTTTTGTGTAGTTTGGTGCTGTAAGAAAAAGAATCAATTAATAGAAGTCTGTTAATTTACAATGCAGCTATTGGGACTAGATTAAATTAGCCACCAGAAACTGCTATCATGAATGTTTGGTCCATACATTATATTATCAGTTTTAGCAGCATTATGTTAATAAAACTAAATTCACAAAACATTGGTATATATGTTTTTACATGGTAAAATGCTACTATATCCTGGCTTAGGTTTACAGAAAGATCCTTTGAGGTGCCTATTAAGAAGTGCAGAAAAATGAGCTGTACTTTAAATAAATTGATAAGTGAAAAATAAAAGTTTTGATAAAAAATAATTGCACACCCATGTAATATTAGTTTGTAAACTTTTGATGAGAATTATAAAAATTAAAATAATGATCAATAACAATAATCATTAAAAGAAAAGTTAGTTTTTTTTGGTTACATTTAAGTTTTAACGATGTTCTTAATAAAACTTTAGCAAACATTTGACTTTAAAATGATTTATTACAGTTAAATAACTAAACACTAATATAAAAATGTACAGTATACAGGTATTCTGTTAGAAGAAAAAAAGATCAGTTTATAAAAGGTATAAAAAAGCTATTTTTAAATGTTGAATGCAGTCAAGAAAATAATGGATTTTCTAACACGTACATTCTATCTACAAAAATTAATTACACTTAAAAATATGACACTAGCATGCTTTCTGCAATATAGAGTCTTCTAATGAGATTTAGCCCAAGCTATGTGTGTAGAATATGTTATTCCTGATAATATTGCAACATAGTGCTACAACAAATATTAAGATAGGAACTATATTTGCAAATAAGTCTATGTTTGCATAGTTGTAAACTCAGCCTTGATAAAGAATATCCAGTCGAATTACAAATAACTATATTTGTGCTTATTTTCAATTCTTCAATGATTTGTATGCATTACTTTTTCAACCATGATGAAATATTGAAATACAAGAATTAATAATGTGACGGTAGTCACCTCTAGTGTGTGCCTGTCCCTCAAGATTGATATATTATTGAATGAAAGTATATGATCTATAAAAATCTAGCAATACTAATAAAAAAACAAATATATGCATTTTTTTCCATTTTCAGCTGTAGATTGAGTTTAGTGAAGATCTCTGTATTAAGTAAAGAATCAGTAGGATGCAATGCAATAAATACACATGCCTAACCTCTGGAACCAAAAGCTGGCAAGTACTGGCAAGTTCCTTTATTTAGTGAGATAGTGTTGGTCCAAATTTTTTGCATACTGTTGTCCTGAATCAACTGGTAGAACCGACAGACAGCCAACAGACAGAGGAGAGAGCCTGGAACTATGAGCCAAGTAAAATAAAAAAACTATAATTTTATCGATACGCTAGTCAGCCTTTGCTTCTCCTAATAAATTGAATTTGTTGCGTTTGCACTGCCTTTTTCCTCTGCAAACCTCAAAGCAACTTAGAAGCAACTCATAAACATCATGAAGTCATCACAACACATTTTAAACACAAAAGCTTCAAACATTAGCAATCAGGCAGGCCTTCATTGCAGAAAACAGAATTACATCATCCCAGCCTGGCTAATCAAGATGGCAGAAAATCAGAAACAGAAAAAGAAGAAGAGAGAAGATGTCAGCACGGGCTACGAAAGGTGGGTAAGTGAGTATATTTAAAAAATTGCAGTCAGGCAGTTAAGGTTATTTTAACCTCCCTGGCGGTAAGTGTGGCTCGGGGTGGATTTTCCATACTAAAAGCGGTAACCTCAAACCCCAAGGGGTGGAATTGCCAGGGAGTATAAAACTCCTGCCTGGTCCAGCTGCATCCTCAAACGATGTCCGTGGCGTCCTCCAGCAATACCCGGCATCTTCTTCCCCTGGCAATGCCGGCCGGGCATCTAGTGAACAGGCCTTTTATTTAATAAATCAATTTCATTATTAATCTCCATTTTTTTTTTGCATGTGCAACTGGAAGGAAATGTTTTGACTTGTAAGTGTAATTTTACTGTGTCAGAAGTCACAATCCTGAAGAATAAGGAGAATATCAAATATGAGAATACGAGAATCAAATATGATAAACTGTAGGTACAACGTTTCCAGTGACTTCAGGGAATATTGCCTTGCTGCTTTGGGTTTGCCATTTATCACTTATTTGTTTTTCTCCTAGCTTTTTCGATTAGGATTTTGCCACCCTGAGATCAGGAAAACAATGGATTAGAAGGTAACATCTACCTCCCACCTTCAACTTGATAGACTTCTACTTCAGTCCATCAGCAGCAGCTTAAAGCTCCACAATAATACAAAATGATACACTTCCAGTAATGGCCCTAGATAAACACATAAATGGTAGTTGTCCTTTGTGGTTTGGTACTTTATGAAGCAAAATTTGTTTGCTTAATTTGAAACTCAGTTTCCATAAAATCCATATTTATATGTATGTGGTATTTTTGTAAAGGTTAGAATGCAAAAGAAAGAAATATATATTTATCTTTCAATCTATCCTTCCCTGGTAACCTCTGGTAATTTCACCACTATTCTTGCTTTTTGCATGTTAATACCTTGAAAATAAAAAAAATGAAAGTGGTAATAACGAAGCAGGAAATACTTCCTAAATAGTTAATTCATCTTCCAAAATTATATTTAATTAACAGCTACTACTAGAGAAACCAGCTTCCACTACTGCAATACTTTTGATGTGTGGTATATGCAAACTGGATTCAAATTGCAAATCAATATGCGAGGATGATTATTAATCAAAACTGAAGCTTGCCTTAAGGGAGTTCTACATATAAAACAAAATGCATCTTTTTCAGAATACTGAAATAATGTTTGATTATATGTTGGGTTTAGAAATGCTGTTAATGCTATCAATTGATCAATTTTAAACTGCAGATATTTATAGGTATGTAATTAGGAAAACTGAGCAGACTGCCTAGACAGTAATCTACATGATAAAAAAGAGGTCATATTTCTACCCTGCCTACACGCCGAGGGATATTACAGTTCACACACAATGAAATTGCAGGAATTAGGATCTCTGAGGCTATCACCTATAATCCAAATTGGCACAGCCTTCCAATCAGTTGTCAACTGTGATTCACCTCTTTCAAGTCCTTTTAACTCATCCAATGACCTCAATCCTCCTCTTCACACTTATGACAAGTTTTTTTGATAGCATGATGTTAAATAATAACATAGAAATTAACAGGAATTTTATTTTAGGTGGTACAAATAAATGTTTTGTTAAAGTTGTATAGTACAACATAGGTGACCACCTACAAAGATACTACACATGCAATGTAGTATCAAAATGAGCATATAACACGCCTTAAATAAAAAAAAATAAAAAAACAGAACATTTGACACTCCAATAAAAGCCACCTAGTCCTGATCATCTAAATAAAGAACCACTACATTTTTTTAGCCATTAGTAGCCATAACAGTTAGTCAAGGTGAGAAAGAACTACATGCTTAAGAAAAGCAAGCATATATATCTTCACATGAACCACCAAGACAAATCAGCCTTTCCAAGTGTAAGGATTTTGATTAATAAGTTTATACTTTAAGACTATATAAAAAAAAGGAGTAACCCAAATTTTTCTTGTTACATTAATTGCCAAGCCCTGTCATAGTCAATGTACACATGAAAAAGTTGAAATAGAGATAGTGGGCTTTAAGGCAATAAAATTGTAGTTTTACTAAAATTTGTGAACATTAAAAAGTCATTCTAGACAAAACATAGCTGCAAGTGGACATAGCAAAGTATACATAAAGGTTCAGAATGTCATTTGTGAGAATAAGTTGTTTGGAGAATGCAGATGTCTCTTTATTGACGCATTTAGCCATTTGGCTTCCTCAGGGAGTTTTAGAGACCTTAAATAACATAATGTACATTATTATTCAAATTATTCATTGCACATTTTATTAATGTACAGAAGGTGTTAAACAAAAAACATCTTTTACTATATATTTATCTGATTGCTTGGAGTTTCCGTTCATTAAAAAAACAGTTGTTCCTTGGTGTCACAATCCTCTTACCAATGTTTTGGTAGGCTGCAAAATGTAATAACTTTTGTTTAAATATGGATCCAAGGATAAACAAAATGAATTAAGTGTGAAGCATTACATGCAGCATCTCCAGCAATCTGAGATAAAGAAGAATTGTTTTTATTATAAAGTACTTTACTTTACAGTCCATCAGGAAAAACACAATGATATATATACAAGTAGATCATGTTTTTGTATCATTTTAACACATGCAGCTAGCGTGACCACGTGTACTGTAACGTCACATATTTTAAACCTTTAGGGAGGTTTATCAACTTTGATGACTAATAATCGAGCATCAGTATTAAACAATGGCAGAGACATACTATGAGAAGCCATTTAGAAGAAAGGACAGTACAGTTATACATGAACACACTTTTTTTTAAAATCTAAAAGGATCAGTCCTCCTAAATACGGTACTTTCAATTTTGGTGAAGGCTGGAAAATTAAATTTCCTGAAAATGTCATATCTCTTGAGGACAATTTTTGTTGAGATAGCTGTGATTGAAATCCTGAGTCTGCACACAAGCTGCAGCCATCATGGGCAGTTTCCATTCTCCCTGTTGGATTTGTTTTATTAAACTATATTATAAAACAACACAATGTAGTAGAGTATGCAAACATGGCCAGGAACACCTAAAATGTTCATGAGGACAGGAGCAAAATTGAATGCTGTAGCAGGAAGATCTTACTGTTCTAGTATTTAAACTATATAAGACATCAAATTTGTGGTTTATTTTTGTTATGTTTTGTCTTCCCGCTTCCTTCATAGGCATTCTGATGATGTTTAAATCAAAATGTTTGTTTTTTGGTGCATACTTTGTTGTAGAGCCAGTGACATTATCAATAAACCTATGTTTACCTATTTTTTTTACCTATGCAATGCAGGTAGATAACGGCTAATGGGTGGGTTGCTGTACATGGTTTCCTACAAAAGCACATATTTCTCTCTCAGTAATAGAGCCTTCACCTTAAATGCAAACAGTGGGCTGGATTTTGGAAATGTTGTATAAATTTCTTAATGGGTGGGTGTCAGTGTGAAGAAGTGGGCATTCCTAGGCTGAGGAAATGGCTAGATGAAGCTGGATATTCTCAAGTTAGGAGGTGTTTTCTGACTTCTTGCAGATTCTAATGCACTCACAATGTGATAAACTCACAATGTTCTCCAAAATCAGCACAGTCATTGAGCTTATCAAGTAAAAGAAAATACTGGATCCATTATTACACCAGGTAAACCCAGCTGTTATGTGACACCTGTGCACCTGAAAGTGTTTATAACAGATTGCTTCCAGGATCAAAGAATTGGGCAAGCTGGTCATCTTAAATGTATTTTCTTTGGTCCTGGGTTCTCGGGAGCAGAGGGAGAGCCTGGGCATAAACAAACTTCCAGCTGCTATAGAGACCAAGGATTTGTTTCTATCCTGGTAAAAGCTGAGATATGACCTTTACCTTATAAATCAGGCATGGTAAAAATACGCCTACTTGGGCTTTTTAATCCAGCCCCTCAAAAAAGAGTGACCAAGAACACTGTTCCCACTGAAATTAGATGTAATTTGAATGTAAGTTTTCTTTTACTTTTAGGTAATGTTCCACCAGTTACTAAAAAGCTACCGACTAATCAAAGTGCAAGCATGCTTGGTTTTCCTTCTGTATCTCGGCACATTGAAAAAAACCTACAGTCTGAAGTATGATTACCGAAATGACCAAATAAAACCCATTAACATCTAAATAAATCTAATATACAAAAAACTATAATAAATATATTCATATAAAAATTGTTAGCTTTCTTGTTACTGCCTAAACCTGCTGAAATCATGCTTGATGGTAATGCTATAGGGGAATCAACAAAACTGCTAAAAACTTGATAAATAGTTTATAAATTCCTGCACAATCTAACAATCTTTAGACTATAATTAAATGGTACAGTTAACAATACCCATATGTAATAATTGTAGGCATTAATTGTAGCTCGTAAATAAAAACTTCCATATAATTATATTATATTTAAATGCTGAAGTTGGCTGGGAGTTTTCAGTGATGTTTGCAAACAACTGTCTATTTAATATGCATTTCTTACACATGGAGTGCCCCTGAAATGATGTTCATAGATGATTCAGAATCTATTCATACCAAATTGTTATTGTTTATTAATATACAGGAGGCTCTTGCCCTATTGCACTTGTGTCTGTGCTAGAAGATGACTACATATCAAAAAGATTCCCTAGTTATGGAGATGTAAATTTCTGGCTATGCAGTTGAATTTTGATTCCTACCATCAAAACTAGAAATCGTGTCTATGTAATTCATTTTGTAACATTGTTGTAAATTCTTGCTGCTCTGTTCTTATCTGTTCAATAATTTAAAGCTCCCTGGCAGGAATTATTACTGTAAGATTGGCATTCGTGTTTCGATGTTTAAAATGTAACATCCTGGTCTTCTGCCATAATAACTCACCTAAGTACCTAAAACAATACTTTAACTTTTCACTTTGATATCTGTATCTCATATATGCTATAAAAAATCTCATAATAAACCAAATTAAATTACACAATTAAAAATATATGCAGGTAGTCCACATTTACAAATTTAGGAATGAAAAAAATGTATGCAAATAAAAAATGATGTGTTTTAAATCTATGGCATGCTCTAAAGCTCTTTCAGTATCCATCAGACTATGGTAATACTTCTTTTAAATATCTTTATTTGCTTCAATATTTACATGGTTACCACCTTCAGGTATGTTATCCTTTGTCAGGCTTACTTTGATATGCAATAGTAGTGTCCAGAAAAAAAAATATAGGATTCTTGTGGACATATCATACATTGCTTAATTGTGATCAATGGCAAAATGTCAAGGTTGAACAAAACTGATTAACTGATTTAAAAAGAGCTATGTAGAAGATAAAAACTAAAGACAACTTTACTAAAACAAATATCTATTACTATGACAAAAGACAGCTATACAAAAAAAAAGGCGTTGTCACTTTAAATAGGGTGGTTTACCATTAAAACTGGCCTTGGCAAAAGGGAGAATCACAATAAAATAAAAGGTGTTGGATTACCCCAATTAAAAAAGTAAATAATTTAAGGTCTCCGGTTGAACTCAAGAAGGCCCCTTTAACCTACCATGAGAGTACCATTTGAACATGCAAAAAACCTAAGAAACTCAAAAACTATGCTAATTAAATTATTTTCTTGTAGACTTATATTTCATAAATGCACAGCCTAGGTAAGTAAGCCATATTGTTTAGGATAATAAAGTGGTTGTATTAATCTGTTCACATTTTAGGTTTTCTAAAACATGATTTGTATCTCTTTTTTAACTTCATCACCTGTGTGTTGGGTCAGGCTTTCTAGTTTGGTTCTTCGTACATCAAGATCCATTATATTTAAAAAGACCAATTCCACACTTTCAGCCTCTAATGCAGTACCCATAACAATACTTTTTGCTCTGTCTTGAAGGTATCCTGGCTCTAACCAACATTTTTAAGCCATCTAAATGTGAGTTTTCATAATTAAAGTCCTCACTTCAATTATCTGCTCTGAAGTCAGACAGTGTTACCCTCAATTTCTACTATGGTTCTGTTTGTAAAGTCCAGTAAGATGAAAGGAATGACAACCAAACCTGCCATTTTTATTATAGGGACCCTACATGTGCTAGGATTAACTTTGCAGGTGCAGAAACATTTTGTTTATAAGGTACCTGAACTGCAGTCACACAGATTTTCCCTTGTTACAACCATAAGGACCACAGTATGGGGTTGTTATGTTTATTTCTGGAATATTATTTTAATCATTAACCATGCTATAAACAGCCTTTGTTACTTCCTTCACAAAATTGTCATAAAAAAGGTCCATGGCAGCGGCACATGTTTGACTACAGGCATATTGTATACTGGTCATGACCAAGGCAAATCCACCCCCACTTTGTTTTTCCATTAGATGGTCGTTCCAAACTGGTGTATACCTGTGATATAGCATATTACAAAACTATTCTTGGATTCTATCAATTAAGATTGTGAAAAACCTTTTAAATGGTCATGTATTGTACCATCTGAGTCTATCCCTGAATTGCTATGAATGTGGATATCACCATGAAAGACCAAGTGAAATCTAGGGAACATTTTTTTTTTTTTGACAATCTATTTAAGGATCTGTGATGAAACCCAATTCTTAAGAATTATTTCCTATTTACCCTAATTCCCAGGTTGTTACCTTATTCCGTTTTAGAATCACTCACTGCATGGTTGACAGAGATTATTCTTGTGATACAATATAATACAACCATAAACAGAGCATTTTAAACATTCTCTTGTACCTTTTTACAATGAGAAGCATGTACCCTTCAGTTGCATCCCTCTAGTTTTACCAAAGGACACAGGGTCGGCAATGTCTAAAAGAGAACGTAACACGTAGTTATTGTGCTATCCTTTGGAACCTTTAAACTACCACCCAATGTTTAGGCAGCAAAGCGTGTAACTCTAGTGTGCATCGGAGTTTTAGAAATAAGACAACTTGGACATTCAACTTGTGAGCTTCTTATTGAAATCTTGTACCTACATTTTCAGTGAACAATGCATGCTGTCCTAGGGGCAAAAGGTTATACAAAATAAAAAATATACATAAAAAAACAGGAAACAATAGGGAAAAAAACATCAGTAAAGTTTGTTTCTGTGTTACATTAATTATCTACAAACATATCCAATAAATTTCAAATGGAGAAATGCCAGTATTGATCATGAAAGATTATAGTCTTAGGATTGATACATTGATAGTAAGCAATACCAAGCAAGTCAAAAAGGAGTGCCAGAAGTTCTAATTTGCCCTGAATGGAATGGGGGCATGTATGTGGGTTTCACATGTCGTAATGGGTAGCAGTTTCTCCCACATTCTTTTTGCCTTGAAGAAACGTCAGAGATATAAGACTGGAATGTACGAGTAGTTTTGAAGTGTAGCCAGCAAGCCCATGTTAAGTAAGTCATACATTTTCTTTATTCAAAATTAGAAAGGCTGCTATCTATTCCTTGGCTTGATCACTATAGCTCAACTCTAAAATAAATTAATCAAACACACAATTCAGTTATCTTTCTTTGCCACATAAAATGTTACAAAAGGAACAGACAACATTTTGGGGGCTTCCCAGCCCTTTCTTCATCTGCATGCATTAACTAAATATGAAATGCATTATTGTTTGTTAAAGCAATGGAATTCTAAGGACCTGATGACCAAAGGACGTGTGCTGTCTAGCTGCTGGCAAGCAAAGTTAGTACTTTTATAGGAAATCAACAAACTTAACAGGTGTCCAATATAAAACTGAGCTAAGTACAGTTCAGTGTACAGTCCTGGCATATGTACTGTATGTTCCAGTAATTGAGTATGCAGAAGTTGCTTTATTCTGACCTGGCCAATCAAGATTGCCAATGATCCGAACCTGGAGGACTTGACACTGATGATGGAGTGAGGAGAGCTGAATATAGTTCTGCTTTATGCAGCATGCAATCATTTGGATACATTAGTGTGATTATATACAAAATGGCACAGTTTCTTATGCAGATTTTTGCTTGCTTATCCCTGATATGACACAAAGAGCATTTTGTGATGTAATCACTGCTAAACATACGTGATAACTTAATAAACTGAACAGAAAAACTTTTACTAAACCAATTTATTTTTGATAAAAGACTACCACTGTTCTTGCAGTACTAATATAATGATCCACCAGTAACGCCCAAAAATGACTAATACCTGCATTTCTTACATATAAAATATTTTTTCTTTTAATGCATATGAAAATAATGAATATATAAAAGGTTAAAAACACCAATACCCCTTTCTTTTTTTTTTTTTTTTTTGCAACTTTCCTTAATATGGTATTCAACACTGTTCCAAAAATATTTTAAAAAAACGACCTTTGTTTTATTTTATAGTATTAATACTACTGATGCAACAAGGTGTCAATAAGAGTTTGCACATGACAGCTTGCTTGACACAACTGATTCATCAATAAATCATCATCATCAATAAAAGGCTACTGTTAATATTTGTAGATGTTTATTATTATTCCTAATATATATGACAATTCACATTCTTCCTAATATATTTCCCTATTTAAGTTGTTAAATAAAAGTCTGACTAGATACAATTTCCTTATAAGATATAAAGTTTTTAAGTTTGTTAGCCTAGTTTGCCATTTTTCATAAACCAACATGGAGAGGATAAAAATGTATTTTCATGAAAATACTGCATTACATAATGGAATACAATTTTACTGCACTTGCATGAAACTTTCTCTACTTTGATGGCTCATCAAGATTCTAAACTTGTACACCATTTTAAATTGAGCTATACTGTATGTCAGAAGAATACATCGGAACACACCATGCAGAACCATGGTAATTCGCTCCTGAATTTTTTGACATAAAGGGCAACTAAAGGATGTTAGCATATTTAATGTGCTATTACCAAAGTAAGCACTGCTTTACTTCAGGGATGTCATATTCAGCCCAGCATATTCTAAGAACCCTTACAGTGTACCCTAACAAAAAAATATGAATTATATATATGAAAGAATATTATATTTATTGTATAAAAACATTATGAGAAAACATTCTAAATAAAAAAAAACTTAGGTATTCCAAGTAGCATTCACCCTCTCATTTTTGATAAGCTTTGCTTACTTATTGGTATTATATGCCAATACATTTAAAACAAACTCAAGACTGCTTTTGCAGCTGCAAGCTTGTTATACCCTTTGCCAATAGCATAGAGTATATGTCCTTGGCAGTCAGAGGATTAATAATAATAAATGATGTACATAAAAATAAAAGACCATAATCATCATCAGTGATCTCTTGGCAGCCTTCTCGCTATGGGAAAAGAAGTATTTAAAAATATACTTTAAAACTTGATTTTATTACATTTTTATTTCACAGCAGATAGCAATAAAGTAGTGTATTGAGAAACTAAAGTAGACTTGCAGGCATACCAAAATTGAAAAAAGCCTTAAGCAAAAAAAGAAACGTGTTTGCAGAGGTCAAATTCATGATAAACTAGCAGAACAATACAGAGATCAGCGGTACACATGGGTTGTATTTGGTATCATAGTTAAGGATGGGCATTGGTAAAATATAAAATTGGGTCGTAGAAAGTGATCTCTAACATAGGTAGTATTTATCTATTTCTGGGGTACAAGTTCTTCCCAGAACTGTGTTTTAGTGGTATTATGGTAACTTGTTATAATAAGCACACCATCTTCATCTTCTGGACACTTCTCCAGAGGTGCGAGCAATGCACTTCCTGTTCTTATGTTACCCTACATGATGTTTTTTGGATGACATCCTACCTCTATGTAAGAGCTAGAAATGAGTCCAAAGAAAAGACTGTGAAATCATGTGTATTTTCCCTAAATACAGGTCATCAAATTACATTTTTTTTAGTTTTCTCTAATTAGTATATTTAAAAAAGATTCAAACCAAATCACTGAAATACAGGTAGTGCCCAGGTTACATACGAGATAGGGACTGTAGGTTTGTTCTTAAGTTGAGTTTGCATGAAAGTCGGAACAGGTACATTATTTTATTAAATGCAATTAGGACAGATGTTTGTTTCAACATATTATTAAGCAGTGTAGTGTCAGTTACTGTATAATATCCTCACTGTGAGTTAATCACAAACAATGCAAAAAAAAACTTAATAGAGCCTAGACATTCATTAACTTCTGGAGCAAGCTGTGCTTTGATTTGCAAAAAGAAACAACAGCAGAGTTTGTCTTGGTCATTAACGAGTTACCAGAGCTTGCAAAAGAGCTCACCCACAACCTCAGCTGTGTTTAGCAATAGGTTTCTTCTGCAAATCATGCAAACCGCCCCTCCCCCCTCAAGCCTCCATCCTGCACACAAGCGAGCAGGGAAGCCCTGTTCGTATCTAGGAGTCGTCCGTATGTCGGATGTCCTTAACTTGGAGACTACCTGTATAATTCAAGGTTTAAACCTACTAATTGAGAGGCACATTTGATTTCTTTCTTACATTAATGGCTAGAGTAACAGGGAGGATCTTAATGCATCTTATTATGATTTGAAGAGTTCTAAATCCTGTTAACTTGGGTTTAGGCTATTAATGTGTTAAACATGGATTATTTTCCCATTTGTGGTATGAAAATGCATGCAGTGCCCACTATCTATTTTCATTCTTTTGGTATAGACTTAGTTTTGTTTGCTTTGTTCTTGTCTGAAGGAAAAGAAAATCTACATCTGTTTGTCATGTGCCATGTGTTATACTGCAATAAAATGCATTATTGGTACAATTTATTACATTTCCATTAATTGCTTTGGGTCACTAAATTGTATATAGATGCAGATAGATACATTAAATTTACGTAGATACATTTAAATTTAACAACAAATAATACTGCAGTGTGGGCATATAAATGAATCTAATTTAATTTATTGAACATTCTATGTCTTCACTGGCAGGTGTGTATGTTATAAAGCTGGGAACACAGCCTGATTTTTTATGCAACTTATTTACTAATCCCGGCTTTAAATTCACTTAAATTTTGTTTTCCAAACAGTGTGCTTATCAGATATATCAAATCTAAAAGGAGCAAAGGCCAATTATATCATAAACTCACAAGAAAAATAGATCACACACAAACAGAGATCGGGGCATTTTATAATATTTCGTATTACAGGATGTGCAGACTTTGGATGTTAGTTCCATAGTTCCAAACTAGATTTTTGCAGGCCTCCATTCTAAAGCACATCCATCAGGGTCCCTTCTTAAGAGGTTCCCCAGGTAATCTGGTATAGGAATCAAGCTTATTCTCCCAGCAGCCTGAAGCTTCAGGCCATGCCCTGTATCACTGACTCTTGGTGTTCCATAGTGAGGGTCCCCCCTTGCTTTCATTTTCTAGAAATGATTTTTAAAGTGCCTGCCTAAAAAGGCAACAATTGTAGCTGTAGGTCAATAGGCAGCAGACAAATGCACAAAAGTAATGATTTGCTCTCATTTCACAGTAGCCCAGTAGCCAAAGACGTGCACAGGGCGCAGAGTCCAAGCAGCTGCCCGGTCTTCTCCAGAACCTCTAAAGGTGAGGATGTAATGCTGCGAGCAGCTGCCAAGTTGTGGCCCCAATGCACGCAGAGGCAAGTGACTGCTGACAGATAGGAATCAGGCGAGGTGCTGGAACCTGAGACAGGAGCGTGTTCAAACAAGGTGGGGGCAGGCGGCAAACCGGAAAAGTCAAGACTCAAAGCCACAGTCTTTACACAAGAGAATCAGCAACTGGAATGGCAGACAGGAAAGGCAGGAAACTGAGAACAGAGCCTAAGGCAACTTCATGTTACCAGTCCCTTTCTTTTATAGTGATGGTCAGGTAATGAATGGGAGCCATGTGACCTGTAGGCATTCTACCCTACCACCGGGGGGGTGCTGGAGACAAGAGGTAGGTGGTGTTCACATCTCCACCAGCAGGGGATGCATGTCTGTGGAACATTCTAGTCCTCTGAGGTAAGGGAGTCACATGACTTGGACCAGGAAGTTATCAGTGGAGGTGTCGCTGAGCAGAGTTGGCTCAGGAAGCAGGAGAGGGCACAGCGGGTGACACTGAAGAGGCCACAGATCCTCTGGTCCTCCAGAGATCTTTGACAGATTTCTCCCCTGGGACAGAAAGTGAACAACCTCTTAGCCTGTTGTCCCAAAAACATTGTGAATATGTCTGCTTTTTTATTGTTCTGGAGTATTCCACTCTAAAGCAAAAAAAAAAATATTTAGATAGATATGCAATACATTTTTTTTTTATAGACAACATATTTCTTCATAGAACTATGTATTGGGAAATCTATACCGTATCTACATGTGCTGTCATGTCTTGTATAACTGTTTGTATTTGATGTTTGCTCCAGCATGAGTAAATTTATTGTATGAGTTACTTCCAGACTGGCAGCTTAGGGGATACTATGGATATAATTCACATTTTCGGATATGAGCATGTTTTGCCCAGGGATATTTCTCTGTCTGGTCATCAGATGTGCACAGCAAGAAAATTCAGGTGGCCAAGAAGATCATTGATCATGATTTCTTTCTTTATTTTGAATGATTGGTTCATTGATTTTCTGCAACATGTTCACATTTGATATAAGTCACTTCAACTGACACAGCTGGCATTTCGTACAACATATTTCTCAGTTGTTCTGAAAAGCTTACATGGTTTTCAAACAAATTTAGACAATCAATGTTTTACCCATGAAAAGCTAGCTTTCAACAACATGAAGCCTTTCAATTCAATATGTAAACGACAGATGAGAATGCTTAAAGTAATACTGCAATGAAATAAAAAAGACAGACAAAACATTAAAATGTCACCAACAAAACCAAAGAGTAAAATTATTAGGAATGTTTATTTTGTCAAGTTTGATTGAAGATTCATCAGATTTTTTATCTGATGAATAGACAATTAGAGATAAAACAAAGATTCTTGCAGCATTAATATGAAAAGAAACAAATATCTAACAATTTCAATTTCATGAATCAGTTGTTAACAAGCTTTACTAATGTAATATATGAAGGTGATTAATCACAGAAGGTTTTTACAACACAATTAAGTTGCACCTATTTACAAATGTTTTAAAAGATACATTTTTTAGACAAATGGTTAAAATTCTAAATTATCAAAGAAGTTTGTGCAACTTAAATAAATTGATGATTTTTATTTAATTTTCATTATATTTTTAGCTGTAATTATGGTTGGATTATATGAAACAAAGATAAAAAAAGATAAAAAAAATCATTTTTTTTAAATCCTTTATTTTTTTTTTTTAGTTAATTAAAGACTAGGGTTACCAATGGGACTACAACAATTTCCTACTGAGAGATTGCCAGCTTGTTGGCAGTCGCTCTATTTATAGCACACTGAAATTCATGTGGTAATATTGGCATATCAATTGTAGTTCCAGCACTACTGTACTCCTTACTCTACTTTAGAGTTTATTAAAAAGTATTGAATGAAAGAATAAATGAATGAATAAATGTGCAATTATTTCTTTTAGAACTATAGCCTTGTACAGGTTGCCAATTGAAAATCCATCGCCATTGATAACCTGGATCCTTCAGTTTCCCAGCATGAATTTCGGATACAATACAGGGACTGCAGTACACTGTTTGGCCACTAATGTTTTCATGGCTCTGTTCTGCAGAAACAGCTGTTAGATGTCAACCTGTACAATAAATAGGGGTTGCAAATGACAGATAGATACAAACAAGGATACAGAAAAACCCTGCCCAAAGAGCTTACAATCGAAGAGGTGGGGGAAAGTTGCACACAATACAAGGGGGGTATGAATTGGTGGTTAAGTAGTGAGGGTTTAAGAGACAGAAAAAGACAGGTAGGTGAGTTTTGAAAACATAGGTTTAGGTAATTACTGTGTTACTACCGGTAGAAAATATGTCAGGAAGAGATTTTAAAAGTGATGGGGGAAGATGATGAGTTCGGTTTTATCCAGGCTGAGTTTCAGAAACCTATTGGCCACCAATGATGAGATGGACAACAGACAGCATGAAACCTTATCCAGAACTGAGAAGGATACGGCAGGAATGTACAGTCCATATGAGATTTGGCATTGTTCATTCAAGGATATACCCATGGTAATTTTTTTTTTTTGCATTGTGAAATATTGAAAAAAATGTTCAACTATGAAAAGTTTTACCAAAAAAATTAAACAATCTAAAGTGCCAAAGACAGCATCATATTTACGGTGAAATATTTTATAGGACCTCAGGCTTGAAATAAATTTGCTCAACTTTGGCTTTTAACTTAATGTTATATGACTATCATGCTATTTCTATCAATAAACCTAGTCAATTTCTGTGCCTGGATTATCAGTGACAACATAAGAATAGAAATCAATTTAACTAGAACAAGATCTGAAGATCAACTGCTATCCTCTGAGAATCTCACAAAGAACATAAGAGTAGCATAAATTATTTTACATAACTGGATTAAAGTAACTCTAGCAAATAGTTTAATCCAAAGATTACCTTCAGACAAGTTTTTAATTTAACTTAGTAGAGACTGGGAAATGTTTATATCATCTATCATATTTTATTGCTGTTTGTGTAGCCATTCAAAACATTCTTTGTCACCACAACAAAAATTATGCAGAATCTCTCCAATAGCAGCACCTTTTCCCTACTATAAGTGATTAGTATATTTAGACTGGAGTTAGGCTTTAGGGTGAAAAATACCTTACAATGTTTAAATTCATTTTCTGAAAGCAATACAATTTGCTATTAGAAACAAAGATAAAGCTGATAGATGAAAGTAGTTGACTTATGTCTCTGTATGATGCATAAAAATGTCTGAAAAAAATAGTTCTTGGTGTCATAACAACTAATCAGATTGTTTTCCTCAACAAGTTCTTGTCTGATTGCTTTTGGGACTATGTAGTAGCGTAATTTGAAAATACACAAAACTAAGGGTTAATTTTATTTTTTATGCTGAATTAATGGATATATGTGGGAATACTTTTGTCATGTTTGATTGCTACAAGTGACATTATTGGGTTAATTTCATTTCTTTGCTGTCCATGTGTTGGCAAAACCAAGATCAGTTGGTGACAGCAGAGGAAAACACAGGCAGTATTATGATAGTTTTTAACAATTTCCAGTTTTACTGAAAAATGTGTATTTAGTTGCAGTGTGGGTGCCAGCTGTAATGATTTTCCTTTAGGTGTTCTGACTAGAAGCAAATTTTCTAGAAGAGGGTCTCAGTTTGTTGTTTAATAGTTTTACCAATCTATCCAAACCTGAAAAAAATGAATGCTTTTTTTTTACTTGGACTTGAAATGTTGAGGTTTGCTTAAAACGAGTCAGTATAAAGCCACAAACTCACTGGTTCAGTTAAATGCCTGTTGCTAAAACATGGAACTTGTTTTAACTTTTTTCCTAAAATTAGAGTATTGCAGATACAGCAGTGCAAAAATGGCCTGAAGCAGGACAGTTTTATTAACCTACAGTGATAGAGGTAAATGTGAGTGATAATGAAAAATGATTTAGGTGCATACTGTTCTTGCACTATTTTCTTCTAAAATGATGCATACATTTTGGTTAAAAGTTGGATAAAACCTAGGGGAAACCATTTGTGGACCCCCATACAGTAACTTATGAACGTATTTCTTTCACAAAATTATGTAGCAAGATGTGACACAATCTGCAAACACAATAAAAAAAATACCAGTACCATTAAATGCAGAAAGCAATTAAAGTAGTAAGTTATGTAATGTGCTTTCCACTGGGACAGTGCTTGAAAAAGCTATTATGATGATGATATCAACTGTTTACTACACAGCTTTACATACTAATACTACAATCTCTGCCTGACATAGAAAATTGAAAATATCCAATTGATGCAATAATACTGAGCTCTCCAGTCTCTACAGCAATTAAAATTTGCAGTTCTTGCCCCCTAAAATATCTCATGTCTAAGTCAGCAACAGATTAATATTAGTAGTATGTCAAGCTAATCAGAATGGAAGACGTTTGATATATAAATATTTTGATACAATACATAATCCAAAAAGTTGTACACCAGGACTAGACATTAAAGTGTAAGACTAGCTGCACATGACCGTGCTGAAAATGTGAAAATTCTTCAAAAATAGAAGAAATAAACATACCGCGAAAAACAGGGAAACACAATTATACTGTACATATAAAGACCTAATCAATAGTCAATCCATCAAGTGTCACACTTCGGTGAGCTGAGCCTCTAGAGGGAGCTACAGCTTGAACAATAGTGGTGTGAGCCCTGAGAAGAGCCAATGTGCAAAATCTAAGCAGCAGCCAGGTCTTCTCCAGAGCCTCTTGTGGTGAGGATATTGCACTTCTTGCTTCTGCCAGGTTGCAGTCCTTGGGCACACAAGGATGGGCAGGATAAGTACTACATACCTAGGCAGGAGAATATTCAAGAAGGCCGGGGTTGAGGCAGGCAGCAAGTTAGAGAGTTCAGGAACAGAGCCACAGGTCAAGAAGCAGAAATCTAGGAATCAGACACCAATGTCACAGACGCAGAGGAGGGGACACAGGAAATGACAGGAGGCCCAGTTCACACAGAGACAGCACGAGGGATCAGGAAGGGAAACAACAGACTGGACAGCAAGGGGTTAACAGAAGAGGTGGACTGGGAAAGCACTCAATTAATCAACAGGTGTAGAGGAAATGCTCAGCAGAGTTAGGGGACTTGGCTCTAGTGGAGACACATTGCACAAACGCTTAATGCTATGTCTGAGCTAGCTAGATAGCCAGGGGGGATTAAAAGGCAATTTCTTTCCTGGCCAGTGATAGGGGCAATACTGCTAAAACTTGGAAGAGTAAGTGTGTCCAGGGTCAGAACTGTCCGCCTGCGCAGAAGAGGGGCACCTGCACTTTAGAGGAGTGTGACATCAGGTTTTAGTTCTGTATAAATCTTTGTTCTAGAATGTGAAGAATATTAGACTCACCTTAACTAGATGTTTTAAAACTAGATGATTTTTAAAGTGTTTTACTGTTTAAGTTATTTTACTTTGTTTCACTCCAATCACCTGGATGGGTGCTCAGAACAAAATAGAAAATTAAGTTTGTTTTTAAATGTTAACAGTTATACCCAAAGAAGAATAAATAGTTAATTATAATGTACTAATTTATACACCATAATTATTATGTGGAATCTAACTTTAAACTACTCATGTTGCAAGTTTAACTTGCCCAGAATCTGCTATAGAGACTGATATTATTGGATGATATTGTAAGGAATTATGAAAGAAAGTGTTTAAATTTTTATTAGAAAGCTGAGTGCTTTGAGAAAAAAAATTGATGAGAAGCAGTGTTTATTATGCCAAACAACTGGAAACTATACCTTTGTGTATGATGAAGTTAAATATATATTTGCTGCAAAAAACGTGTGTATGATATACAAGGATTTAGGTTCTATTTATCCAGTGATATTATGGAGAATTTATACATAGTTCCATTTTGGTAATTAGCAGTGCTGCATTGCTGGGTTCCTTTGTTTATTTCCTATGAAGGGCACTATCTGTATGGAGGTAGTTTTACCATTCTTTCCTAATATCCTCTAATACAAAATCAAAAGGAAACACACTAAAACTTTTAATATTATTATTATTCAGTATTTATATCAGTATTTATATAGCACCAACATATTACTAATGTCCCTACAATAGTTATATATCATGACTTTCAAGTATATTGTCCCCTACTTCCTAGTACCCATGCCAGCACTGAGATGGCCTCTTTAGCCTATGAGGACACCAATTTTCACATTAAGGGCTCCAGTTATAAATGTTATGTTTCTCAGAAAATTTGTTGAGGATTCACATAATTTCCAATTGCAACCAGTTAGAAAAAGTACATTTTGGCTGAAAGTTGTGTGAATCTTGTATAAACCGACTATAAAGCACCCCAAGAATGTATGTGCATTTACCCCTTAGTATTTATACTACACAAAATACTTTGTATTTTTAATCTAGATGTCTCAGCTATATGAACAGGAATTACAGTCTTATATCTATACCATCCTATATATATATAGTCTTATATCTTATATCCTATCAGATCTTATGTATCCACTTTTTACATAAAAAAAGAATCAACAGAATGTTTTGTATTTAATGTATGAACAGTTTCACATAAGCATTGCGAAAGAACGTTGAACATGAAACAGTCAACTAATTTATCATAAACTGCATATTATTGTATAACTATATTTTGCATATCAGTAGGCTTATTTATAGAAGTCAAAATGTATACTTAGCAAGATCATACCCAGTCACATTTGAATGGTCCTGTAATAGAGAAGACGTTTCGCTGAATATTTAGTAAAATTGCTTCAACACTATAAGACAAAAAACATTATCTGTATAAACGAGCTTATTTACATACATGCAGAAAATACATCCAGAGTAGAAAAAGTATTATATCCTTATCCTTTTCATTACCTTTTAAAATAATGTATTTCTTTGTAAAATAAACCTAATTTGCAACTAGAGGGTAACATAGAGCAAAATCCCAATCCAACAAGAACAGGAAGCTCTATCTTTTTTGATAGATTGATACCACATGGGTGAATCTGGTACTAGAGACATATTATGACAATATCATTAAGGAGACACTTTCAGTTGTCTTTATGGAATCACTCACTCACTGGCCTCATCTTGCTCTCTGCATACAGGGCAGCAACAGGCTGACATTTTGCTGGCTGTACCTGAGGATAGTGATTTGTCACCAGCATCAAGATGTATGGAATCATAGGACATACATCATACTATAAACTATGTACTACCCATTCTAAAACCTACAAAAGGAATATTAGGTGTTGATTATAGTATAATTATAGGAAAAATACCCTATGGGAGAAACCTTTTAATTGTGGATGTCAGCATATTGAGTGATATAGCAATAGAAGATGGTGAATTTATTTTGTTCAAAGTAATTTCAAGACCCGTTCATTTTGATTTTACACATTTTCTGTTATTCATCGTGTTTTCTTCATTTCTGTTTCTATTTGATTGCTCTGAAAACAGCATGTTCCTGAGCAGCTAATCAGTAATGGTTTAGAATTAATAACTACAACAAAAATATCATACTGGTATTGATGAAAGACATGAAGATGTAAAGTGTCAAGACAGCTTTACTTGCCTGCTATATTATTTAACCCCACTTTACCATAACAAAATGCTGCTGACAATAATACATTCAATACAAATAATAATACTTTCAAATTGATTTTTCAAGAAGTAATCTCTTCAGATTTTCTTTCAACAATAACAAGCCACCTACTGACTTCTTTTATTTTAACAAAATATTTTATAGTTCTTGAAATTACTGTTGTTTTTTGGATTTGGGTTAAAGTAAAATTTGACTACAAAATAGCATTGATGGTCAAACCAAATTTGGCCCCTGAAATAGAGATAGGATGCTTATTTCCACTACTGCTCAGGAAATTGGGAGCTTAGTGGTATTGCACATGAAAAACATTTACACAGGTAGGGCCTGAGTCAGGTAGGACTGTAAAAAAATGTTCTATTAAACATCAACATTTGATGGTTTACAAGTGTAGCCTTAACAATTACAAGATAGTCTGCATCTTCTTCAACTGTATTGTTTTCTGTTATCAGTGGGGCTGTTATTTCTTTATTATGTCACCAAACTTTGGGTTGTATTTATAAGCCCAGGAAAAGAAAGAAAAAAAGGACAATACAAGGACTCAGCAAAGGCTACATACAAACGTTCAATAATTGACTTCGTAAACGATCTTTCACCATCCTTTCCAACAATGAAAGACTGAAGGATTGCTGTACATATACCGCCATTCTGCTCTATGGAGAGGGGGGGGGAGAACGACGGAGCAGCACCCTACTGTGCTCTCTCTCTACTTCATTGCTATTAAGATTGTTCCTCGTTCACCGGTCCTTCAGGACTGATCCATGAACTATGAATGACGAGCGCTGTACACACTGTCTGGGACTGTCATATTTTATTGTGTCATTGACTTCATCAGTGAAATTTTATTTTGCTGTTGTATTATTCTAACAGCCACCTTTGTTTATAAATTAGTAAAGAACTTTTCTGTGTCATTGACTTTTTCAATCATTTTGTTTGAAGAGACCCCACAAGGTTGTGAATTAAACAATTTGCATCTTTCCCTTGTTGCCCTTCAAGCCACATAAAATGGCTGCTCCACACCACAATACTCATTTTCTTTATTTTTTATTTAGCAAAATGTTAGACTAGAACAAGCCAGAAGTGCAAAAGTCAATTCAAAGCAAGTAATAACACTATTTGGTTCATTACTTTTTCACCAAGTAAAAACTCACATATATATTTATATATATATATATATAAATACTTTAAAAAACATTGTCATATAAATTTGAAACTGCATTGATTTGTTTGTTTGTAGCGTTGTACAATCAGCAACCCTTTCTTTACTCTGCAGAAGTACAGGTAAAACAGTAGTCTCCATGAGGGAATTTATTTATATTTTATAAATACTATAGGAACACATGGTAGTATTACTGCAGATAATAGCTCCATGCTGCAATTTTTTTTTTTTTTACGTTGATGAAATTGCCCATTTTTGCAAAATGTCACATTATATCTAACAAACTGCACAGCTTTGATCTTTTGCCCTACATTTATTACGAATGACTAAGTGAACTTGAGCTGAAGCTCTGTAGTAAAATGCTGCTGTGTCAAACACATTTCTTCTGTAATAACAGTAAAATGCTGTGTGTTCATAAGCCTGTCAAGTTTGTACTTTAAAGACATCTTCAGTTATGGCACTGGTAATAACTACATAGATAGTTTGTTCCAAATGTCTTTTTACTGTAGTAAATATTCAATATATATATATATATATATATATACATTAAACAAGTTCATGGTTTAATTTATTTTTCTTTTTTTTTAATTTAGTTTTCTTTTTTTTTTATTTATTTTTCTTCTTTATAACCAGGAAGTTAGATGGTGTTGGATGACATAGGTCAAGTCATACTTAACTACTCCATTGTAAATAACTAACTCTATTTTATGTGCAAGCTTAATTGTATGATTTGATGTTATAGATACTGTTGGCTATTAGATACAAAGGTAGTTTGTAGTTGGGTCAATTGACACGCAAACACAATTTGAAGTGCTTTCAGCAATACACTGTATATAATTGTGGAATATTTATTTTTACTCTTTAAATTTGTATATGGGACTGCCACTGGTGGACATAGTTAACTGACTTGTACTCTCCGCAAACAATCACCTAGCCCTTGGTAAAGACCAGGCACATTGCCAAAATTTTAAAAGATCTGGTACACAGTCCAAAGGACGTAGTGTGTAAAGGTAATTTCTGTGTAATTCACTGAATGCAAAGGTGTATGTAATGTACTGAGTGCAGGGGTCAGGTGTATGTAACTTACAGAGTACAGAGATCAGAAATATACAATCTAGTGCATGAGTATCATAATTAAGCCATATTTGACTTTATCTGTGATCTTGGAATCCAGGAAATCACATGTTAGTGATGCTGAAACACCTTTCTTGCTGATTTACACACACATGTGACAAATGGCTTGTACTAAGAAGTTGCAGATATAATTCTCATAAATCATAAGTCATAAATCACAATCTTCTAAAGAGGCCATTTGTCTTTTAGCACATGGAAAGAGTCTGTCACTTAAAGATAAACCAAGAAACTAAAATATTATGTAATGTGGCCTACCAGCCTTTGGATATAGTGCCTTAATTAGGTTAATTTCTTCAGGTTTCTTTCCCAATATTTTAGTTTGGTGAATAAGATGTTTCCATCTTTGGAGGGAGCCATGGTTGCCTCAATTGCTGAACTACAAATAAGTTTGTGTTTGTTCATCTATCTTGCCTGGGAGTAAATTAGTAGATATTAGCCAAAGTTCAAGCGAGTATTGGGAAAAGTTGTTCCCAGGCAGCCACTCCAACTGCTGTGCTGGTTCTGCTATTACCAGCAGTTATATATTTTACAATAGGTGCTACTGAAGTGCTCAATACTGTCTCCATCCATTATCTATAGGCAGCCGAATAAGAGGTGTTAGACATAGCATTTTAACCGTGATTCACAGGAATATAAAAGTGGTAACCACACTGTAATTTCATTATCCATCAGAACAGCCTTTATATGATTTCAACTCCAGGTTAGGATGGCGCTAACCATTCTGCTTAAAGAATGTGAGTTGTGGACTCCAATAGCACTGTCAGATGAGAATGATTTGCTTCATGCTACTGCCTCTAAAGCAGGAAACACAAGTTGAATATCAGCTAATAATAGACACATAAGGAATATAACAATTCACATGCTGGTGTGCAGTGCAGAATGATGGTTTTCTGAGATGTGCTGCCTGATCCTATTTGTGAGGAATAGTTTTGCTCCAAACAAAAGATAAATAACATTTACCATGTTGGTATAGGACTCCAGGCAAAATACAGTAGATCATTGCAAAACCCACAGATTTAAACATTTTATCCTTTTAAAACACTTTATGTACCAAAAACTACTTGCTTATTTGGCATAAATCCAATGTGAACTTTTATATATATCATTTTGTAATTACAATAACTTTCTGTAACAAATGTTATTTAAGATTCATGATAAATAAGGTTATTTTCACAGTGGGAACACAGACAGCAATGAAAAAATCTGACACCACTACTGTTCCTAAAACTGAAAAGAAAATATTTGTCTACGCATACACTTGAAAATGTATCTGCACCTAAACAGCAAATCTTTAGATGCAGAATACAGAATGAAAAATAAAAGGTCACCTTTTAAGCCAAGTAACGAAATACAGAAAAAGCAAACTGAAACATCTGTCCCAGATAAAATGCAGTATTACCAGCTGTCATATACATGGGAGCTTTTTGTACAAATAGCAAACAAAAATTCCACTATTGCACAGGCACTGTAGTTTGTTTAAAGTGAACCTTTCAGTAAAACGGGATGTTGTCTGAAGACTATGAGCATAGCAGGTATATATTGTAGTCCAATTTTTTTTTCCTTAAAAGTACAAGTTCCTTCCTGTCATGTCCTGTTACTGGAGCTTTAAATAGAAATCACTATAAGCAATTTTAGCAGACACGGCAGAGCAAGTGGCAGACTTACCTGCATTGCAGATTATTCTGTCCTGCCTAAAAAACAGGGGTCACATTACTTTTTACCACCATTTTCCTCTACCATGCATAATATATCAGCTTGTGCTTGCGTGCTGGGATGTGGTAACAGTTACATGCTTCACCCCCTTAAATGATAAAAAAAAATGGAACTGTGATTTTCTTTTACTAAATAAATGCTTGATTTTATGGAAGGCCTTACTAATTTCATAGCTGTGTTTCTTATCTAGAGGATTCTCCCTCATTAAGTTCTGATCTGTGAGGATTGGTTTGCTCAGCCGTAATATGTAGAGTTACCGCAGTCCAAGAGGGAGCCTACTTTTATGTATAAAAAAAAGATGGGAACCTATTTACTGGCCAGACACCTAGCTGTCCACCACCTCCCACCCAAACATATGAACACTAATGATTCATGCCATTTAGGTACCAATACAGAGCTGGACAACATGAAGGAAAGATGAGAGTTGCTGACACTCCTCACAGTGTCAGCAAAGGATAATGGTGGGAAAGGAGTAACAGAAACACTGTATACATAAAAAATAATTACTTAGTGTAATCATCAATGAAGGGAAGAAGTTGGTTCTTCAAGGTGTTCCAACCGCCACCTTCCCAAACCACCAAACAAGCAACCAGTAGCGCACTCACAGGTAGGTGGTTGTAGTGATCATAGTGTTGGCAGGTTGCCGGAGATAGAGGGTAAACTGCCAGGGGTGACATTATAATAATGATATTAATAATAATAAACTGAACTTTTATAGTGCCAGCATATTATGCAACGTTGTACAATAAATATGGGTGGAAATAGCAGGGGAAAGGACCCTGCCCAAAAGAGCTTACTATCTAAAAGAAAGTAGTGCCCAATACACACATTGGAAGGGGGCTTTCTGATGTGCCTTCAAAATTCCTTGGTGGAGGGAATGATGCATTAGAGAACCTAGATGGGGTTTCTTGGCCATGGTATAAATACATGATCTGCTGTATTTTATATCCTTTGTACACTACAGATCAGGAAACCGGATTTTCAATGTCTTTAGGTACCAATGCAGCAAATCCAGCCCTGTGTTTGCTGGTTTCCTAAAAAGAAGTAAACAGAATGGTCACAACAACAGATTTAATCAGCAGGTGGTGCTGCAGGTGAATGTTGTAATTACAGCTTCTTGCCCATGTAAAATATTTAAACTATGAGCAGTATGAATTATTCTGTACTACTAGTCAAAAGGTTGCAAATAATTTCATAAGGTTCTGTTTATGCTGGCCCTTAAAATAATAAAATACTACATACCATCCCACATTGATGAATGATCTTACAGGACAGCCGCTCCTTTGCAGTATTGATGGTTTCCCTTTAAGTCATTGTGATGTAAAATGAAAATAAAGCTCTTTAAATGCTTTTTTCTTTAGTTCTTACAGTCTGTTTACAACCATTTTCCTTCAAATCATGCTAACAGTATTACACCCCTTTGTGCTCTCTGCTGGATTACAGAGCCTGATTTTATTTATTTTCTAGGAGATAAGGACAAAACAGCATTCTCTAAAAGAACTAATGGGGTCTGACTTTACCCAAAGGAATCAAATTGTTTATTTCTTTGGTAATCAAACACCTAAATGCCATAAAACTGCAAACGCTGCCTCATAAATGCTCAAATATTACCTCTGAGGTTATTTTATGTTCATGTAAATTTGAGAGCACAAAAAGAGCCCTGCCAATCAAACAGGCACATTTTACAGATTTGCGTCTCATGTGGCTCAAATTACTCGGCATTAAGATCTGTGCCTTGCAGGGTACATAACTCTTTCTGGCATGCTCACACAATGTGCACCCTGATGTGCATTTGTTTGCCATAAAAAATGTGCATTGAAAAGTATATAAATGCTCTTGGATCAAATGCTCTGGTTCAAATGACCTGTCTTAGTGACATGGATAATAATGCACGTAGAAAAAAAATGATTGACTAGAAAGTTGTTTCTATAGGTTTTGAACTATGTGCACATAGTGTAGAATTTTACATGCTAAGATTCTAGGAAACAAAATTATTAATAGAAGTTCTGGTCACAGTACACTATGTATTATGATAAAATCAATAAACTAATAATTAAATGCACGGGACAATGCAGAAGTGTAAGAATTTCTACACAATTTACCTTTAATCTGAATTGTTTATTTGTAGACTGATTCAGCAAGCATTTTAACAGTGTGGGTCTGGATGGAGCTTCTTGGCATGTGATTGCTCTGTGCTACTTTTCTGAACATGGTAACGACTGGTGCTTTAAATTCTATCACGTGGCTCACATTTCAAAGGCTCATTAAACAAAAAAGAAAGAAAAAGCATAGGGATCTGTGGGTGGGGTAGTCAGGTGAAGAAGATAAATAAAAAATAAAAAGTCCAAAACTGATAGTGGTAGAGAAATACCATTGTCTTTTTTTGCCATCCATGTCTCATTAGGGATATTGCTCTTTCTCTATCTTGTGTATGACCCAATCTATATCTTGTTTATCAATCCAAACTTCCAAAAGAGACTCCAGCAATTTCTAACATGCTTTAACTTTACCTAATCTTACTGAAAAGGTTATTTAGAAAGGGGATTTGCAATTCACTAAAAACTTGGGGCAGGGGGACTTTAATACGTTTTCCTGGTATTTATTAACTTTGATTTACAGAACAATTTACAGATGTATTCCCACCAGCTCTTCTGACACTCTTTCCCCAGTGATTTTTTTGACAATACCATGCTTAGGGAATGCAATTTACAAAGCTGACAATGTAAACTCACAACATGGTGAATTTTCCCCTTAATTTTCACCAATTATTTTGTTTTTCAAAATCATCTGCTCATTACTGCTGGCCATTTTGAAAATTATCTTGAACATACAGACCTTACTACTGGTTCAAAAAAATCCTCCAGGATTCTATGCATTTGTTAGGTCACTCTGGTCTCACAGCTTTTCCTGCCTAGAATGTGCACATGGTTATATAAATCTGATGTTCCACGACAGGAGATCTGAGAAGGTTCAAGATGGCCCAGAGCAAAAAAAAAAAAAAAAAAAAAAGGCGGGGGGCCTCATGACAGGGGAAGGGGGGGGGGAAAGGAGTCAGGAGAGAATGGGTTAAGGGTGATGATTGGTTAAGAGAGATGGGGTGATGGGTGGAGTAAGAAATTAGGAGGGGTCAAAGGACAGGGATATATAAGGCAGAGGTGGGAGGGCAGAGGTTACAAAAAATTAAAGAAGCT
This sequence comes from Pyxicephalus adspersus, assembly GCF_032062135.1. NCBI lineage: Eukaryota > Metazoa > Chordata > Amphibia > Anura > Pyxicephalidae > Pyxicephalus > Pyxicephalus adspersus. The sequence goes on along the minus strand of NC_092862.1, from coordinate 67,782,633 downwards.
GAGGAAAGAGTTGGCTTACGTTATGGCGTCCGTGGAAGAGCTGCTGAATCGCATCAGGTCAGCGGCTGCAGTCAAGGGTGTCCAGTGGTTGGAGTCCCAGATGAGGAATTTGGGGCCAGGGCTGGAACAAGAAGGACAGACCGGTCCACAGCGTTCCAGGCGGGCACGGCTGTCTAGGCCGCCGGTGCGCCTCAGTCCTACCTTGGCCTCTGGGGTCCAGCGCCATCCCAGGAGCCCCAACAGGGACCCTCTGTGCCCCCCCAAGCAGCGGGCGCCGGTGGATGCAGGGCGGGCCAGGAGGAATCCTCGCCGACGGCGGGACCCCCGAGCAGAAGACACTCCAGGGCGGTCTGCCAAGCCCCAGTCTGCTCACGGCCGGGAGCGGGAGCGTGCGGCCTGTCGTTCATCGCCGCCGGGTGATGACACAGAGGCCCGGCGTGGGAGGAGAAGACGCGCGGGACCGGACCGTGGGCCATCGGTGGTCGGTCCTCCGGGTAGGAAGAGGCCTTCGTTGGTGGTGGACAGTGGCAAGCGGTTACCTGCAGAGGAGCTGGAGGACGCCGCATCCGTTCCCGGTGAGGTCCGACGCCGAATGACACGGGCGGAAGTGGCAGGCCGCACTTCCGGTTCTTTGACGGCGCCCGGATGTGACGTCAGTTCACCGCGCCCGGAAGTCGTCATGGATCCGGATGCGGAAGAGACAGAAGAAGACATCCGATTCCAAGGGGACACCCGGTCAGAAGGGGAAGTCTCGGAGGCAGAGGAGATGGACGGCGCCCAGGCGGATGCAGCGGCGGCAGGGCATGGAAGCCCTGTGCAGCCTGGTGAGTCCCACTCTGTGTGGGGTCCGCATAACAGGGGGGGCAGGGACAATACTGTATTTGAATGTGGCCGGGCGGTAGGGGGCAGTGGTGTAAGGGGCATTGGGGGGACAGTAGCAGTGTGTGAACAAGGCGGGGGGGCCGAGGGCAGGTTGTTGCGGGGCTTGAGGGATTTATTAGTGGGTTTTGGTTTGGGGGAGCAGAGTCACCCCGCACCTTCAGTGGTGTGGGGTGCTGGCCCAGGACCAGTGGCTGGGGGGGTGCTAGCAGCTGGGGTTGCACGTGGAGTTGGGGTGCAGGGGGGGAGCGGGGTATCCTCCCCTGGCTCTTTGGTGTCCGGTGGCGCGGTGCCGGCCGGGCTGGGGGCAGTGGATAACTCGGACCGAGTGGACATCGAGGGCCGGAAGGAAGGTGGGGACTTCTCGTCGGTTGGTGATGCTGCAAAAGGTGAGGTTTACATTTGCTTTGAGGGGCCGTTAGGGGCGCATTTACAGGCTGAGGTTAGGGAGAAAATCTGGAAGGGTGAGTATGTGGAGATTTTTTCCTTGTTACCGGCGGAGCGCTTTGGAGTCCGGGATGTCAAGGTGAGTGACGGGAAGAGGGCGGGTGAGGAAAAGAGCGCTTGGCGCTCCATTCCTCGCACTTTTCAAAATTGGCTGCAGGCTTTTGCCATATTGGCTAGCCTGATTGGGGAAAAGGCGCCGGAGAACTGCTCGGCCCTTTTCTGTTATCTTGATGCAATTAGTGAGGCTTATAGGATTTATGGNGGTGTGGCGTGGCTCCGATACGACGAGCAATTTCGTCAGCGGAAGGCCATGCGCCCTGGCATGAGGTGGGATCACAAAGACATTAATTTGTGGATGCGCCTGATGACATCGGCGCGCTGGGGGTCGCAGTCCTTTCTGGGGACGGCCGGGGGCCCAGGCGTGGCAGCCCCTTTGGCCGGAAAGCGAAAAGGTTTTTGCTGGCTGTTTAACGAGGGAACGTGCCGTTTTGGCGGCACCTGCCGCTTTAAGCACGAGTGCTCGACCTGTGGGGGTGTGCACGCTGCCGTGCGTTGCATGCACAAGGGTAGGGGACGGATTGGAGAGCCTGGGGGAAAAAGGGAGGACGCCAGTGAAGGTGGAAAAAATGCGCCCCTTTCTAGATAGATACCCTGATAGAGCGGTGGCTAGATTGTTGTTGTTGGGTTTTTCTGAAGGTTTTCGCATTCCGTGTAGTTTGGCAGTGGTACCCCCCCGTTCTTCAAATTTGCGTTCGGCCTTGGCACATGCGTCAGTAGTGTCTGAAAAATTGAGGAAGGAGGTTGAATTGGGGCGCATGGCGGGTCCTTTTGCTGACCCTCCGCTTGCAAGTTTAGTTGTGTCCCCACTGGGGGTGGTTCCAAAAAAGGAGCCCTGCAAGTTTCGGATGATTCATCATTTGTCGCACCCGAAAGGGGGGTCGGTGAATGATGGGATCGATCCGGAGTTATGTAGAGTTTCTTATACCTCGTTTGATGTGGCCGTGGCATTGGTGCGAGCGGCCGGCAGGGGTTGTTTGATGGCTAAGGCGGATGTTGAGGCTGCTTTTCGCCTGCTACCCGTGCATCCAGATAGTTTTTGGTTGCTTGGTTGCGAATGGCAGGGAGCCTTTTTTGTAGATAAATGTCTTCCTATGGGTTGCGCTATTTCCTGTGCGTTTTTTGAATGTTTTAGTTCTTTCTTGGAGTGGGTGGTGCGTGATGTGTCCGGCTTGAATTCTGTGATCCACTACCTGGATGATTTCTTGTGTGTTGGGCCTCAAGGTTCCAGGGTCTGTGCCAATTTATTGGGCACCTTGCAACAGGTTGCTGAATCATTTGGTGTTCCGTTGGCGGCTGACAAGACTGAGTCGCCGCGGACGGTGTTGAGTTTTTTGGGGATTGTGTTAGATTCTGTTGCAATGGAGTGTCGGCTGCCGGATGATAAACTGGAAGGTTTGCGGTTGGCTGTGCGGAGGGCCCACGGGTTGCGCAAAATTCGTTTGCATGAATTGCAGTCCCTGCTAGGGAAGTTGAATTTTGCATGCAATATCATGCCCATGGGGAGAGTTTTTAGTAGGCGGTTGGCGGCTGCTACGGCTGGAGTTCGCTCGCCGGGTCATTTCATACGGTTGACCAGTGAATTGCGGGAGGATTTGCGCGTGTGGCTGCAGTTTTTGGACTGCTACAATGGGAGGACCATGTGGATGGCGGAGTCAGTGTCTAAAGAATCCTTGGACTTGTACACGGATGCAGCTGGGAGTATCGGTTATGGTGCTTATTGGGCTGGTCACTGGAGTGCGGAGGTTTGGCCGGATTCATGGGTAGAAAGGGGGTTGTGTAAGAATTTAGTGTTGCTAGAACTCTTTCCCGTGGTGGTGGCATTGAGGATTTGGGGGAATGATTTGAGGAATCGCAAGGTTTGCTTGCATTGTGACAACTTAGGGGTCGTGGGGGCGATTAATAGCAATACGGCTAATTCCCCCCCGGTTGTGCGTTTACTTAGGCATTTGGTGCTGCTGTGTTTGTGCCACAACATTTATTTGAAGGCGGTGCACGTGCCTGGGGTGGAGAATGACGTGGCGGACTCTCTTTCTCGTTCACAGTGGCAGCGGTTCCGGGAGCTGGTTCCAAGGGCGGATCGTCAGGGCATTCCTTGCCCGCAGGAACTGTGGACGATTGTTTAGCGGTTTTAGTGGGGGTGATTCGCCGATCGGTGGCGGCTGGAACGTGGAGGTCGTATGTACACACATGGCATGAATTGTTTCAGTTTGTGCAGCAGGAGGGTGTGGGTTTGGATGTTAAGCAAGGATTACTTATGCTGCTTTTGTTTTTGGCTGTTAATTTTAGAACTGGGGTTTCTGCTGCAGTGATGGCTAAGAAATTGTCTGCGCTAGCCTTTTTATTTAAGTTGGAAGGGGGGGAGGACCACACAAAAAGCTTTTTGGTTCGTCAGGCTCTAAAAGGGTATAAAAAAGGTAAGGTGCGGTGTGATACTAGGAGGTGTTGGATAGTTTGGCAGGGGTTTGTGTGGATTCTTTTGAGGTGGCTTTGTTTAAGGCTGCATTTACAGTTACCTTTTTTGGGGCATTGAGGGTGGGGGAAGTGGTGAGCCCGAGTAGGGATAAGTGGGGTGGCCTGTTTTGGCAAGATGTTAGTGTGCAGGGGCGGAGTGTGAGGATTTGGATACGGAAGTCAAAGACTGATCAAGGGGGAAAGGGGGCCTGTCTGTTCTTGGGGGCACTTCCAGGGTCGGTGGCCTGCCCGCTGGGGGCGGTCAGTCAGTACTTGCGACTGCGCAATCATGGGCAGGGTCCGTTTTTTGTGCATAAGGATGAGTCTCCTTTGTCTGTTTTTCAGTTTGGGGCTGTATTTAAACGTTGTGTGCGGGCTACAGGGCGGGCATCTGCGGCCTATTCCTCGCACTCTTTCCGCATTGGGGCTGCTACTGAGGCGGCCCGATGGGGTTTGGGTGCGGAGGCGATTAAGCGAATTGGGAGGTGGGAGTCCAATCGCTTTAAGTTGTATGTTCGGCCGCAGTTGCTGTAGGTGAGTACAGTGTGTGCTAAAAAAGGATTGTTTGCTTGAAGGTTGGCTATGGTGTTATCAGATGGGGTATGGGAGGCTGCGGGACTTTGAAGGGTGGTGTTCTGGTTGTACAATTTGTTTCTTTGTTTGCCTTACAGATTCTAGGGAATGCTTAATGTGGATTCTGGGGCATTCATTCGTTTATTGGGGAGCCAGGCGGGCAGAGGTGCGGCCCAACGGGCGACAGTTGGGTTTTCCGCAGGGGGAAGCTAGAGTGAGGTGGATCGGTATCCGTGGTATGCAGTGGAGCCGAGTGCTTACGGAAGTTAACCGGTATGTACGACTGGATCGTCCGCCTGATGTCCTTTTAATTCATGCGGGGGGTAATGATGTGGGTTCCAGGCCTCTTCGGGAATTGCTGAAGGATATTAAATTTGATTTCCTTCGTTTGCGTTCAGCATTTCCNGATACAGTCCTGTTATGGTCCGATATGGTGGCGAGACGCAGTTGGAGGCGTGCGCGATCTACTGATCGTTTAAATAAGGCTCGCGTGAAAGTTAACAGGGCAGTGAGTAAATTTGTGGTGCGGCTCGGAGGGTTAGCGGTTCGTCACAGGGATTTGGAGGGTGAGCCTGATCTTTTCTTGCGGGAGGATGGGGTGCATCTTAATGCGGTTGGCACGGATCTTTGGATGTTGGGTCTGCAGGACGGCCTGCAGCGTGGTCTTAAAGTGTGGAGGTGCGCGCAAGCATAAGGTGTCATGCTTGCGGCGTAGTGGCGGGTTTTGGCGGTCCATGATAGTGGGGCGTTTGGAACACGGGGTTGTAGTGGGGCCCGGTGTTTTGTTGGGATACCTGCCTGTTGTCCCTGAGCCGGTGTCTTAATGGCTGGGGGCCAAAATTGTAGGGTGCAGGTATGTGAGAATGAGAGATGTAGGGGTACTGTCATGGACTGTCGAAAACAAAAATATGTGTTAAAAGAACTTAAAAACTTGGTTTGAATATGTTATGGTGTGTTGGCGTTTTTGTATATGTTACAAATAAAAGGTAATAATCTGTTTATATTTTGGTTAATAAAAGGCTGCTATGGCCAGTTATACCCAAGAACAGGTCTCGTGTAATTATTCAGGGATCTGGGTTAATGGGACGATCGGGATGGCTGGCTGGCAGAGGTAAGAGGTTTTTCCTGTTCCCCCTTTTACACTTGTCATGTGTGAAGCCAGTCACTCCCCGACTCTCCTGTGGTAGAGAACAGTTGCAGCTTTTAGGCTAGAAACATTGAGCCTGATTTATTAGAGGTCTCCAAGACAGGAGAGGATACACTTTCTACAGTGAACCTGGGTAATCCAGAAAACTTAAAATAAATCTGGTCCAGGATTGAAAATTACTTTTAAGAAATCTATTCCAGGTTTGCTGGATCAAGTAGTCATGAAACCTACCAGATGAGGAGATTTAGTATCCAATATCCTAGATATTGGCTGGGTGGGAAACATTCTTAGGATAGACTGTCAGCCCTCTAGTTACAGACAACTAAAGCACACTAAGCAGTTTCAGGCATAGGAAATACCAAGCTGTGCTTAGGAACATGCATAATGGGAAACATCAGAGCTACAACTTATACCAGTGGTGCCCAACCTTTTTTTATCTGGAGACCGCTGTTGACATAGGGATAAAACTTGCATGCCACAATCCAATAAACATTAAAAATGTATGTTTAAAACTAGATTAGTTTTAATTTAAAATGAAATTCAAATGAAATGTTTCTAGTTACCGTAACCTGCATGCACCAAATAAAAAGTTAGCCACAAGAGTCCTCCATTTGCAGTCACATTCTCCTTTACTTACAGAGAAATTGGAGTTCAAAGAGAGTAAGGGTATAGCTATGTGTGACTGTGTAGGCATGATATGATGGGTATAACATTTTAATGGGGAAGGAGGGGGGCATAAGGAGTTCCCTACTGGCCCCCACATTTCCAGTTGCCAACATCCCTCTGTTCCAAAGAAATTGGGATTCATAGAATGTAAGAGCCCAGTTATGTGTAACAGGCACTTCACCAGCCTCTCAGTCCCTCACACCGCAGTGTCTGAAGATTTGACTGCAGGTGGCAGTGAGCAGTACTGAGTGTCTCCCCCTAGGCAGGGTTCCATGCCATGAGGAAGGGGTAACCGCTCCGCAACCTTACTGCCACAGCCTTGAAATTTTATGAACTTTAAGGGGCATCACAGCGCACAGACAACTGGCAGTACCCTAATATTCATTGCCAGGAGAGTGGCCCCCAGGGAGTCCAAAATATGCAAACTCAATTTAGGGGCCCTGGTCTTGAAATAGCCCCCCTAATGTGAAAATATCCTTGAATGTTGTTAGGATTTTTTGCTTGTGACCCCATATCTGGCAACCTGTTATGTTTAGATTATATTTAGAACAGGTCTTAGGGTCCCCTGTGTACCCTGAAGATTTCACATTTCTATAACAATCAGTGAAGGAGATATCAAAGGTTTATACATGGGGATAATGACAGCTGTATGGACACAGACACAGCTATCATGCTGCTGCTGGGATTATCTCACAGTACAAGGTGGACGGGGAGCCGCTACCTCTCCTGGTAGCACGATCTCATAGAGAAACATAGGAGATGCCCTATCCCCCGCAAGACAACAAGCAAAGAGGGAATGAGGAGAGGGCCGGATGTGATAGCTCCGCAGGCCATAGGTTGGGCACCCCTGACCTATACAATCCAAAAGTATATAAGGGAAACTGAAATCCCTAGACAAAACAGAAGTGGTTTGGGATTTCAAATGTAAATTTACAATTCATATTGAAATGTGTGGTTGTTTCCATATTGCTTCTGACCTACAAATGCAGCTAAAAGTGGTAATCATTGGCTGGCTTTTTATTTAAACCTGGTTATGGTGATGAGTATGTTTTTATTACACTCAAGTCTATACTCCTTTAATAAGTCAACTCCATTGAATTGGATACCTCATAATAGCTACCCCTTCATATAAATATTAAATACTGGAAATAGTTTTCCTAAAAAAGCTTCTAAGTTACTATTTATTAAAGATTAGGGTTGTAATTTTCGCATGAGATGACACATGAAAAATTCTATATGTAAAGGTAAACATGTACACATATTAGGATCACAGCAGTTTAGACATGATACATAAGCATTCAGGAATGCAAACAGGTCTCCATGGTCACACCTGCCAACCGCCATTGATTTTCTGTAAGTCTCCCTGACTTTTAGCATAAGAAGTCTTGTGGTCTTCAGTGGAGCATCACTGAACTGAATCAATAGTTTTCTATTAATATGCAATTTGCTTGGAGCAAAACCAATGAATTGTGACAATTAGCATTTTAATATAATTTTATATATGTTGCAATTAAATAACTTTAATGACAAAAGTAAAATATTGTTTAGTATAATGAAAGCATACCATAGTTCAATTCATTAACAAACTGCTAAAAACGTATTAATCTAAAAAGAAGAAAAATTAATAAAAGGAACATTCTGATCATTTGCACATACTATATACTTTTGAACAACTTGTACAGTACAGTTTATGTTATGTATATTTTTTAAAAAAAACATGTGCTAGTAAAGTGGCTTTGAGCACCTAGTTTTGCTCCATATTTGTGTTTGTGAGAATGCATGCAGGTGGTTTCCTCTCAATTTTGTTCTAATCACAAATGGAACTGTAATGGTCTATGGAGGTGAAAAATATGTTTTTTATTTTCTTTTTGAAGCTTTTAAGAGAAAAGTTTGCTTATTTAAAAACCATCACCTACTGTTTAGATTCAAAAGAAACGTCAATCAAAATAAATAAATACACAAATAGAATAGAAAGGAATAAAAATAAGCAATTTAAAGTACTTACATCACTGCCTACAAAAGTCAAGGGAATCGGTTTGCTTGAGTTGAGAGCCCAATTTGATGGGCAGATTTGCACGTTTCTGAATGGCTTGGAATACTGCCATATCCAAGGAAATCATATATTCATCATCATATTTTTACCCACTTCACCCTAGCACACATATTATCTAAAGCTGAACTCCAGACTTAGCTTTAGTCATACCTTCAGTTGTATAAGCTGTCTCCTGTACTGAAATTGCTTACTCTGAATTGGTGAACAAATAGTACATTTAAAAGTCAGGCAAAGCTCCCCTTATTTTTCTGGACATTCGGCAGCTTCTAGTTTTATCTCCTAAACTTTACTTCATTAGCACACCCTTTCATTCATTGGATTTTCAATCATTAAGGCTCATCATTACACAAGGACATTACCAAAAATACCTATTTTCACAAAAGTTTGCATAGCTCCCTAACAAGCCCTCCAACCAGTCGTAATGGGGCTGATTTATTAAAGTTCTCCAAGGCTAGAGAAGATAAACTTATCAGTGAAGCTGGGTGATCCAGCAAACCTGGAAAGGTTCTTGTCTAGGATTGAAAACATTTTCCAGCAAATAGCAAGTGACTTTTAGGAAATCGATTCCAGTTTTGCTGGATCTTTCAAATTCACTGATGAAAGTGTATCTTCTCTAGTCTTGGAGCTTTAATAAATCAAGCCCAATGTGTCTGCACACTATTGTGTCTGCACTTCCTGGTTCCAAATTTAGTAAAGAAATTGTAAAGGTTTTTTTTTACAGTACCCTGATTAACATTTTTATGGGGGTGAAAATGATGAACCAGAAAAAACTAATTTTCAAAAAATTTAAAATTCAGCTTTAAAAGATTACACAGTTGTAGAATACTTCTTCTTTCAAAGTACACATTTTAAACAGTTTGAAACATAGACATGTTTAATCAACTGAGAGCACAGTGGATATACTGGTCAGAGTAGAATTTCTAGAAGTACAGCCTTATTCTTCTTTGTTTGCTGTATTTACACAGAAAGCAGAAACAAATTCTTATTGGTATCATGTCTGGTGGGGAGAGGCAACCAGTGGAACTTTGGGAGCTATGTCCAATTCTTTTGCTCATAGAATACTTCCTTGCTGGGTAAAAAGTATAACTTAAAAACAAACACAGTCTTTCAATTATTTAGATCAGTGATGTCCCACTTGAAAGAGCACAAGCGACACATTTTTATCCACAAGTAAAATAGACAGCTGCATCAAAATCAATATTTTTACTACACCCCATTCATGATGACTGAAGTTCTCAAGGTGCATGCACAATGGAAAAAGCCCAGGGCATAAGATAGTAACATACATGCAGTATACCCATGTATGTATAAAATGTAATAAATCAGATTGTGTTCCTGCTGCTGAATTATATATTTTTATTTTTTCATTGGAAGATACTCTTTGCCCCCAATACTTTTTTAATTGTCAGGAGAAAAATATACATACTCCACAAAAGTGTCCACATCCTCATGCTATATAATTATCTGTAGTATGTTTATTGGCCTGTAAAATAGAAAATACATTGTGCCTGATTTAATAAAGGTCTCCAAGGTTAGAGAAGATACACCTTCATTAGTGAAGCAGGGTGATCCAGAAAACCTGGAATGGATGTCTTAAAAGTCATTTGATATTTGTTAGCAAATATTTTCAACCCTGACCAGATCTAGTCCAGGTTTGATGCATCACCTAGGTTCACTGATGAAAGTTTATCTTCCCCAGTCTTGGAGAGCTTTAATAAATCAGGCCCATTGAGTTCGCAGCATATATCAAGTTCGTTGATTTATTTGCAAAGTTAATAAACTCAGCAGTGAACTGAACTCCAAGGGGTCTCTTGCATACTGCCAGTTAATCCCTATCATCCCCATCATTGGTTTAATTTGAAGCAAATTAAATCCTTTTGTTGGTGTGAATGGAATAAAATCAGCCCCATTGTTGGTTTCAGCATGATTAAAATAAATATCATTGTGAATAGAAAGAGCTCATTCCTTGTTGTCAACTGAAGTTAGAAAAGGTCCTAATGTTAGTGTCCCTAAGAGTGAAATGTTTTCTATCATTGGTCTCAATAAGTTAAAGGTCAATTTTTTGCTTTCAAAGAGAGTAAAATAAACCCTTAACACTGGTTGAGATTACAGATAGACTCTCCATTCACCCTTATTGAGGAATTTAAATTTACCAATTTCTGCTTTTACAATATATTCTTTTTTGCAACATATATATATATATATATATATATATATATATATATATATATAACAAAATAGTAGGTATCTGACTTGCTTTACTATTTCGTACAACCAAATCTCTGCTTCCCAGCCTGATCCAAATGTTTGGAAACCCTAATGTCAAATTACCAATTCTGCTGACTTTCTCAACAGAAAGTAGTTAACAGAACCTCTGCTGGGAAACAAACTTGAAAATACCATGTTTTAGCACATTTAACACAAAATGCTGCAAGATACACGTCTACACTCTGCTGGATCATATTCTCATAGGATTTCAAGCACCCATCTTTCTGAGGCACATTTACGGGGAAGTCAACAAAAGCCAGAGTCCAAGAAAAACATTTTTTACGTTTACCTATTGTTTGCTTTTATTTAGCATTTTCATGCAATATTTTTTTATATGGAAATGTTGATAAGATTAAAAATCCCCAACAATATGACTAGATAGAGAAAGATGAGTTTTAATATCTAACAAACTTTATGCAAGGTTGTTCTATTATATTTTGGGGTTAAGTAGCAGGTTGTGGCTCTATACTGTGCAGGAAAAACCTAAGGAAACTAAGGAAAAACCTTCACAGGCCTGAATAATAATATAATAGAATTTAAGAAAGCAATGCTTGGTAGTTTAACAGAAATATTTGTAGGGGACTTCACTGAGGGATAAAATCAGGAAGGTCAAACTCCTGACTCTGCTCAAAGATTTAAGGTTGCAGCCCGTGGTATGACCTTTAGAGCATTAGTGCATGCACATCCTAATGCTTGCTTATGCAAGTAGGCGTGAGTGAGTGTGGGTGTCAGGCACTGGCATTGGTGCGAATGATCAATTCCTAAGTAGTGGTCAATTTTTGTCTTTCATTATATGACCTGTGCTTCTTGTGTTTTACACGACTTGGCTCCTGTACTTCTACATGCTGTTTTACTACCGATGCATGCACTGATGCAACACTTCTTTTTTGCTATTCTGTTTTTGTTTGCTTATATTTCTAGATTATTTACTGATCACTTTTTAAAAGGTGGTATTCAGATTTTAATTGCCATACCCTAAATAACTAATAAATAATAATAATAATAATAATAATAATAATAATAAATAATAATAATAATAATAATAAATAAATAATTAATGTGACAATCAGGCTGGCTGCCACATTTTCACAATCACTGTATGTCAACATTAAAAGTGGTGATCTTGTAAAAGTAGTGATTCTTCTTCTAAACACTTACTCTAAACTCTATAATGCTTTACATTTTGTTAAATAAATTTAGCATTGCGTTTGCCTAGAGTTATCTATCTATCTATCTATCTATCTATCTATCTATCTATCTATCTATCCTTATCTTCAGCAAAAAATAAACTTGTCAAGGGAGAAATATGGGGATGTCATTGTTGACCTATTTCAGATATCCTTGCATATCCTTGCTGCAACGCTCAGTACGTTGCTGCAACATCAGCCCCCTGTCTTACTCCTTCCTGTCATTTGTTCTGAGCTGACTTGCCCCTTGAAAGAATCTATGATCTCCGTGGTGGGTGCCTGGATGGAGAGCAGTGGGAAATACAGTGAACACTCAATAAGAATTTTCTGCACAGGTGTGGCTGGTGCACCAAGAATATTCACCTGAATGTAAACAAAGAGAGAAAGTCACTGGCACTATTGCAAGGTAAGTGTGTATTTTTGGAGGGGGGAAGTGGCTATGCTAGCATTGCCGAGGGGGTAGGAGGATGAGTATTTTTTTTAACTTTTTGAGCCATTGATGTGCAACACATAATCAGATTTAGAAGGTATAATAGATATTAACGTTGTTTTCTGCACACTGGTTCCAAATCAGTGGTTCAAAAGCAAGCCTTTCATAACAAGAGGTTAGCAGAGGCAGCTTCAAACTTCTCTAATGATAGTTTTCCTTTAATCATGGATTTTCTGGAACTATGCAACTGCCCTTTATTTGATCGATGCATGAAGCACTATATGCAAAAATGTAACATATATAGCCATAATCTACTGTGATTTTAAATGTCTGAAGCCAAAGTACACATGTGAAAATTGAGTCCTATACAGTCCTATACATGATAGGTATAAATATGGGTAAAAAATAAAGCATGATACCTTAAAAAGTGAAAAAATGTGTAGTCGTAAAATTTTCTTAGCCACCATATTTGTGAAATTCTTTTTTAAATGTTTAATCCGTAAAGATTTTTTTTTTTACTTTGGACTTTCATTGCTGAAAATACCAATCATTATGGCAAATAGCAATTGCTACAGCTTGGAGAATTAAGCCTTTATTGTCCAATGGTCCAGGGAAAGTATTTTTTTACTTTCTGCCAACAATGTTCTTATTATGCTGTTTAGCAGATAATCCATGCTTTACCTGTCATGCAAACTTTTATGAAAGAATTAAATAAGAAAGAAGAGCAAACTAGTAGGACTAAAGCAAATCATACTTTTAAATCAAAATGTAGTGCTTTTGTAAAATTTCAATGTTATAAAAGGTTGATTTTTGGATCTCTTCACAAATGGTTTGCTTATGCTGCTCATGGAAAGCAGCTAAGTATGCTGTAAACATAAAAAAAAAACAAATAAAAAAAAAAAACAAAAGCAATAAAAATGTATATAAAAATATATATATTCTTTCAGAATTTGTAACTGGGCAGGGCTTATTGGAGAAAGGCACAGGTATTGTAACTTCTGGCCACTATCCTCAAAAATCGCATCCTAGCTTCCCCTGCCGTTGCTGGGACTAAATTAACTACTGTGCACCTGTACGGGAGTTGCGTCATCCTGCCCTGGACAATTACAATGGCTGAAGATCCAAACAAAGAAGGGAATAGGAAGAAGATGGCTGTGCCCACAATGGATAGGGACAGGTAATGTATTAAAAATATTAAATTGGGCAAGTAAAGGTCCTGTCCCTTCTGTGATAAAGGAACTGCCTGATCACATTTTTTTTAAAAAAGGGTTTAGTTCCCTTTTAACTTACTTTTGTGTCTAAGTAATAATTGTGGTTAATCTGTTTACTGGCAATTGGAGCTCCTGGCACTACCAATGATATTCTGAAGCATACGAAGAGAAGCCAGTTAAGAGATTGTGACTCTATTGATGCAAAAAATACACTACAACAAACCTCAACAGCCTCTGCCCACTCTATCCAAGTTCTTCAAGTTCTTATATTTATATATATATATATATATATATATATATATATATATATATATATATATATCAGACCCTTCCATTCAATAAAGTCAGGTAAGCAGAGATTTGGAGGTATAAATGCAGTACAAAATCTATGACCATGGGACAGAAATACAAACTGGGTAAAAATTTAGGTAAAAAATATTGACAGCTATGAAGGATGATGCAAGAGGGAGTACACATTTTGCGGGAGACTTATTTACCCCTTAAATCCTTGTTGGACATTTTCCCGGAAGCCTTGCTTTAGGGACAAAAATGGAAGGCTGGCAGTAGCCAGTACACAAACAATCTCATGGCTATAGTAGACCCACCATAGCAAAGCCTTGAAATTCAAAGCACCACTTACCCCTCTTTCTTCATCAACAAACCTACTTTCTCAGGTCTCCCTTCCACTAGTTGCTGGAGTTTAAGATATTTAAATGTCCCCAAACCCCCTACCCAGACAGGGCCTGCAAGCCAGCTTGGTATTTAGCTGCCACCATCATTTTTTTTTCTAAATATTATTTACAGATTTTTTAATGTAAATTTTGCTCCAACTAAAACTCTGATAATTAATCATACTCACTATCTATTACTCTGTGTAAAGGATGTACTACTAGATCAAAATGTCCTAATATATGTTTAAAGTGCTAGCTTGCCCTGTAGAACATGTCAAGAGAGGGCCTTCAAGGCAACAGGAGATTTGTGACGCTGACTTTTAATAAATTTAGTCCTAGATTACAAAGAACTACTACACACCACATGCAGCCAGTCGTAAATGCAGTGCAAGTGGACGGGGAAAGGCTATAAAGTGGCTGCAGAACATTGGAGAGGTAACAAAGGATGAAAAAAGGAAAATACTCCCCCACCCACAAACAAATTCTCCAGCAATATGAAATTCTGTAAGTGTTTACATCTCCTTTACCAGAACTGCAGGTGTCCACAAGCCTTATACTTTTTTTCTGTGCAGCTTGTCAAAAGTACTCTCGATGCTTTCTGTGTAATAGATAAATCACATAAACAATATGCCTGCCGGTATGTCACCCTTTCATTAAAAGGGGGTTGGCTTATGCAAAGGGAACCCTTATTGGAACTTTTAAGTTTGGTGACCAAAGTTCAAAGGTCGGGCAGTGCAATATGGTTACATAGAGTTTTGGTCTGGTGGATTTCCACAATAATACATTGGGACCATGAAGAGAATGATAGTGTCCGAGCTCAAGCTTCATCCCTAGTTAAAGGACAAAGGCCAAATAATAAATAAACTAAATAGTTCATTATATATGAGTACATTTTATTAAAATTATATTACTTTACTCATTGTGCAATTTATTTAGAAAGCTAATAAATATATTTTGTAATTTTAAATTCTTTTTGAAGGACTAAAATATCAGCATGAAATGCTTTGCTCTTGCGGGGGCTTTTGCCAAGCTGTCATTTATCACCTTTGAAGAGTTTTATTTTAGAAAAAAATGGAAATATGTATTGTAAAATTTGTACTGACATTCCAGCAACTTAAAACAATATTAAAGAGTTTAACCTTTGCAGTTTTGTCTGAAAAATATTTTCCTAAAGCTTTTCTCTATGCTAATACAAGAGAAGGTGTGAATGTTCAATTGTTCAATAAATGATGTGGGCTACTAGGCTTTGGGTGTGAACTTGCTCTACACTCTGGGTTCTGGTACAAAGAATCCATGGCATTAGTAGAAGGGTTGGATTCATTGCAAAGTAAATTACAGCCTCCTGTTGTGTCAATAACTGAAGATACTGTAAGTTAGTTACAATTATGTTCCTTTCATTCTCTTTACACAGTAGCAGAATGTTAGAGTGTTATGCCATGTTAGCCTTTGATCAATGAAAAGTGCTTAGAATTTAAGTGGTGATAAGAATATGGTGTTGATAGGGAACATAAAATCACAGAATAAGGTTAGAGGAAATGTAAATTCATAAAATATACCATACTTTAAACTTACTTTAAACTTAATTCCTGCGTATACATTGAGACTTCATTTCAATGCCCCCCCCCCCCCCTCCCGTTCTTGATTCTAGGTAAGATTCTGATATTATAATTTGTTTACATCTTGTTTTTTTACATCCTCAATCTCATCCTCATCCTTTTTTTCATCCTCAATGGAAAAAAAATTTCCAAAAAATGACCAAATACACTCAAATATAAAGCTATGCAAAGATAAACTAATGTACTTGCTTTTACCAGAAAAAAACATAGCACAAAATGTGGCTGTCACTGCTAACATTCAAAAAACAATAAAAAATGCCAATAAAAATGTGCATAAAAATTATTATTAAATGAAAAAATGAAATTGAAATACAGTAATATATGCTAGAGTGAAAGAAGGGCTAGAGTGGCAGGTAACAGTGACAAGGGCTGTATTTAGAGTTACATTAGCTGAATGTTTTTTGACAGTTATTTTCATGTTAAAAAATCTTGGTTGCTATTGAAGTCTATGCATCCCCAAGTATCTGATCCAGAGCATATGGACATTTTAAATAGGTCCTTTTCTTTCACTGAGTTGACACATATGCATGGTTTCATATCTCTTATGTCACATAGACAAAAATACTAATAAAGTGTATGTCAAACAAAAAACTGTTTCAGTTTTCAGGACTCTCAGTTGATAGAAGGATTGTCCCTGGACGTACGTATAAGTCAATAACCCCAATACCACAATGACATCTATATGTATAAACTAAATATTTACAATAGTCAACTTGTTAAAAAAGGGAAGAAACTGGATATATATTTTTTATTATTTCTTCACTGCAAAATTGGTCCCTCACCTAATCCAAGCATGTGTAATTGGAGGTCATATTTTTAGGCCTAGATCAGTTAAATGTGAAAACATGATCATCGATACAAATCATAGGGTCCCCAAGCAACACTTTATTTGGGCCTTCTAACCTAAGTTTCCTTTTCCCCCTATGATGGCCTATCCAACAGGGGTCACATAATGACCACCATAAATCTCTTACCCCTTATGTAAAGTAAGTAAAAGTGTAGGGGTGAATTAAAAATACCTCCTCACTCATTTCTGTTCCAGAAATTACTTATATGTCAAGGGACCTTGGAAGAGAAGCCACATAAACAGATTGGAGGTTAGTGAAGGAGAAGGGAGTTGTACAGAAGAGCTAGCGGAAATAAATACTTTAAATTTACTTCTACGCTACTTCACATATAGAGAGTCCTGAAGGAGCAGCAGCAACCATGGTATTGCCACAGGGGGAACTCCTGACCAATGAATGGTAGGAGGTCAGATCCCACCACCAATTCCATGTCCCCCGCTCACAGCCGTAAGGGCTGGTCCCCCATAATTATATTAGTGGAGGAGCAGCTACCATGGTATTGCCACAGGGAGAACTCCTGATCAATGAATGGTAGGAGGTCAGATCCCACCACCAATTCCATGTCCCCCGCTCACAGCCGCAAGGGCTGATCCCCCATAATTATAATAGTGCTTTTGAAGCCTAATATTTATTTATGCATACTTTCTAAAGATCAATGAATTATTAAAAAATTAAGCCAGGAACAGGTTATCGACCATGCAGACTTCAGTCTGACTAACCAAGTCATCAATAACCCCCCCATATTTTTATCTTCACAAGTTGTTAAGCTATATTGGGGCTTGAATTGCTTACTATTTTTTTTCAGGCCCCCTAAAACAATAACAGCAATCGAGCTATTCACCTAGAACACTACTGTAACATTACAGTTTTTAATTGCAGGAGATAAATTCAGGATATTGCTTATTTTTAAAAAGTTAATCATCCATAGTTATTCCATGAGAGATTTGCAGATTTAAAATGCTATGCAATTAAGATTTATGAGGTTTACCTGCTTTCAGTGCTGCAACAAAGACTTTCAGTGACAAGTGACACATATGCACTTATTTATTTTATATAACGTGTTGGGAACTGTCCAGCTACTAAGATTTGTAGAAGTAGGAAAGATACAATAAATCTGTCCCGGAGGCGGATGATTGAAATACAGTGCTAAGGTAGTAGGTGTATTTCTTTTAGCGTTCATCTTCTGTCTAAACTGGGATGCTGTTGTCAAGTATTTCACTGCAGGTGAGATCTGACATTGCAACCAATACACACTGCCTAAACAGAGCTACATTCACTGAACTATGACAGTACAGAAAGACAGTATATTTGGTCATCAACTCACAAGACTTCTGACAAAATCTATATTTAGGGTTATTTTTAAAATATATCTAACCAAAGGAGCAAAGTTTTCAGCTGTTTATTTAGCAGACCAAAAGGACTAAATAAAAGAATATGTTTTGTTCGGATTTACATTTATTTTAAGACCTTGAGCGCAGTGTTCTGCATGCTAAAAATTGGTTAGCTGTATGTCAAACATCCAGTAATGGACACTATAGTGGCCTTTTATGTTTTTTCTTTTAGTGCTACCTTTGAAAAACATTGTTAATGCATACTTTTCTGAAATGTGGAATTAAGTAAGTAAAGTAAATGAATATTACATGACCTACAGTAGAACCCTTGTTATCCGGAACTCAGATAAATGAAAAATTCAGATAACCGGCACCCGACAGCTGCTCTTTCTTGATTGCTCCTGCAGAGGGCCCTAGTGGATGGCCTAACTCCGTGATTGGCTGAGGAAAGGGACACCCTGATGACGGTTCAAGCGTCATCAAGGTTTCCCTTTTCTCAGCCATTCAGCACTAGAGATGAATGGGGACAAGTCTCCCAATTTAAGTCTAGTGCTGAAGGGCTGAGAAAAAGAAAAAAGGAATTAACCTCAGTTAACCAGAAACTACACTTATCTGGAATAGCCCATTCCCTGAGGGTGCCAGATAACCAAGGTTGACAACACATTTACAGTTAATAAAACACACACCGACTGTCTTTCCTAAATTAGTTTATCTATAAAAAAAATCAGATGTATCTAAATAATATTAGAATTAATATAAACAAACATAATAAACAAACAAACTCCATGCAATGGTATGATTTTTGCACCCTACAATATCTAAAATGAGTGCACGTGCAAGTGTCCCAAATGATTTCCTTGCATCTGAATTCTGTTCTATAGAATATACGTTTATTGAGATGATGTCATATAAGATATGTGTTAAAAGCTACAATCACTGTGAAAACCCTCAAGCTATCTATAGATAAATAAATATTTAAAATAACATAAAAACAATAGGTGGACTAAGATATCAGTAGCAAAATAAAGAAAAATATCCAAAACAAAGACCCTTGTTTTTTTACATAAAGTAAACATTTAGAATCCCTATGGTGTTTTATTTCTATTGGTTTCCCTCCTGGGGAGAATCTCTCTTGGTGATCATTGTCAGTTGCACAGAATTCATTGGACAGTTGTCACAGGACCAGGAGAGGAAATCTTTCAACCAGGACACCTGTTCCAGTAATATCTGAATAATTATAAGTTATTACTCTTCACTTTGAAATATTTAATGTCACTTCCTGTTGTGGTACTGTTTTCGCTAAGGAAACACTTTAGGAAATATATAAATAATATAAAAGTTGGCTGCCTTCATTTTAGTCTGTTGATAAATATTCATACTACTGAAAAATGACAATGTTTCCAGGCAAAATATGTTCAAATTAAAATGATCAGAGGGAAAAAAAATCACAGTTTCTAAAATAATTCATTATGAAGAAGTTCCAGCAATTACCATTCAGTTGGCTGGATCAATGAAAGTACTCAAAAGACAAGTCAAATGCCAGGCTGCAGCTGCTACTCCAGTTTTCAATAATAGTGGTGTGTGTCTGCCATGGGTACAATACCATCCTAACAATAGAACGCATTATTGCAGATTGTTTCTCTTGCCTTTCTGCATTAATGTTTGTGCTCCACATAGTAAAAAATAGAAGGGCTGACACAGTATATGCAAGTTGTCCCTACTGTAAAATCTAAGTAGATTTCTATGGACTAAGTAGATAATCTATGCCGCTGATCATCTGCTAATGGTTTGGTTACAAGAAGCACATATTCCTTGTTCTGTTATTGAGGCTCTTAATGCAGTTGCTGACCTCTGTTCACTAATCACAGATGCAGTTAGGAAATAGCAGTTTAAATATCTACGGTAATGTCACAGACAGTGTTGCAAAAAATGTAATTTTTAGGTTTGCAAAGGAATTTGGTGAACATTAAGTGGATTCATATCCTTTATTTAAATGTTTTTTTTTTTGTTCTCAAAGCTTAGATTTAAGAGTTACAACATACACTCACACACATCCCAGAGTTTCACAGAAGCAGAAGTTTAGCACAGACCATCTATATGATGTATTGGATTGACTGAGACAGGTCATTAGGCCAGGGGAGGACACGAACAATCTGGGTTGTGTAATAATGGGGGGGGGGTTAGGCTAGTGAGTATGGCCAAACCTGGGCAGGGGTGCATGTAACAAATATGGTGTTCCTTGTAGTTTTAAGTCTTTCTTTCAGACTTAATCACAGCTTTGTTTTACTCCCCTTAATGTGTGCCTCAGCTTTCTAATGCCCCATGTGATGTTGCAGCCTTCAACTGCCAATAGTGTGTCCCAGTTACCAGTGACCCCCAATGTTGTTACAGCTTCACAATGCCCCTAAAATGTGTCTCAGCTTTCCAGCTACCATCCCAGTATGTCTTATATTTGCAGTGTAAGTAACTGTATAATGGGTAAACTAGGTAATGTTCTACAGAGCCTAAAACCATAATGCTAACAGAAACTGCAGAACAGCAGGCATTTATTTTTTAACCCTGTTCAAATTACAATGACATGCAAAGATTACCAAGATGGACTTTCGTAGAATTTGGTATCACGGCCCCATATACATCTATGCTTTTTCTCAAACACCACAAGAAGGTGGAGATATTACCAACAGGGATCTGTCATTATCAACAATAGACACATATCATTTGCATTCAGTCAATACTAATCATAAGTCGATATTTTGATTATACCAACTACTGGTAAAAGTTAGACATACACAAGAACAGGCAGATGTTACCAATTGCAGGCAGACATCAATGACATACAAATTATACCAGCAGTAGGCAGGTGTTACCAATGACAGTTCCAAATTGGTGTCCCATGACAATCTATCAAGTGTTGGCAGCTTCCTGTTGTACAATGACAGGTGGGTAGATTTTCTGTCCCCAGCTACCATCTTGCTAGATTGGTTAGCTGCTCGTAAACAACAGAGAGAGCTTTGTCCCTAAAGGTGAAGCTCCTGTCATTTCATTCTGTAGGGACATCCATGGACAACTGTTCCCTTCCTAGATACACTGGATGTGTAAAAGCAAATAAAGGAATGTCACCCACCTAGGCAAAGCTCCTGTCATTGTGTTCCATGTAATTCCAGCAAAGGAGCAGCCAAGGACAGCAGTCTCCAGCTTCCCCTTTGCTGGACTGGCTAGACACATGTAAACAATGACTGGAGCTCAGGAGGGTGCAGCCAATGCTGCAGCCAATAAAATTTGAACAATGGGTAAAGGGTGGTATGTGTGAAACGCATCCACTCCCTATTTGCTATTCATTTCTTATAGGTGGCTACAGGTGACATGCTTCTTGTAGCCTCCCAGCTCCAGGCATGATTTTTGGTTGACAGGGTGGCAAAAACTGCATTGCAACCTCCCCACTTGTGTGATTTAGTCCTAAACGCATTGCAAAAATCACTGTGGCAGCATAAATATATTTGTAAAATTAGAAATTATTGGACATGGTGCTTAAACATACAATCCTTCCTGAGTGGCAGAAGGACAGACCATGAAATTCAGGGAGTGCTGAGAAGAAACGTAAAACAACTTAAAAAAGTCCAATAAACAACCCTCAGATGTAAAAAAACTTTTAAAGCAAATTGAAAAAAATAAAAACATTAAAGCGTTATTTCTAGCTGGTGTTAGTCTGCTCTACAACATTATAAACTTGCTTTCCATGTAACATATCAATTTAAGCCAAATAAATTACA
The DNA here is from genome assembly GCF_032062135.1 of Pyxicephalus adspersus. Lineage (NCBI taxonomy): Eukaryota > Metazoa > Chordata > Amphibia > Anura > Pyxicephalidae > Pyxicephalus > Pyxicephalus adspersus. Next base: position 67,761,028 of record NC_092862.1, on the reverse strand, counting down.
TTAGTGTGCTCTTCTATTTTTTTTTTTTTTTGCACACTATCATCTATGACATTTACTGTCTGCCCAGAACACAAACCATTACTAAATATTTGCTTGAAAAAATCCCTAATGTCAGTTTCAACATTTTAAATTAGATCTAAAATCCTATATTAGTTTTAACGTTTGCATTTCAAAAATAATTTTCCAGATTTTGCAAGGGTTAACTGCTCATTTTGACCAGGAATGCTCTTTTAATTATCTTATTACCTTGATGTCACATGCTTCTCATCTGTGTGACCTGGGTTCCCCCAAAGCCTCTTTTGTATGGTGCTCCATGCTGTATTGGCAGGCACTGGATTCATCTCCTACAACATATGACCAATAGACCTGAATTAAATATAACAACCCCAGCAACCCAAAATATAGAACACCAGCCACGGAAGGGACAAGGGATATGGTGAGCAAAGCCCTTTTTACTTGTGTCTGCGCTTTTAACCCTTGCAGTGCTGGGGTAGCCCCACTGCAAAGGATTTTTCATTCCTGCATCTCAGCATTAAATCTATAGCTTTCATTAAAATACCACCTGGTGATGGGGTGAAAACAGCATATTCCCCAACTGTGCCCTTGATGTAAGCCATACAGACTTTTGATGGATGCTTTTTCAACACACATTAGCCAGACATAGTCTGCTGTCACAACTAAAAACCCGCCTGAGAAATGTCATGCAGCCATTGCTAAAGCATTTCCATTTAGACAGAAACTTGCTAAAATAGAATGCAGGTGATCTGCAGCAAGAATAATAAAAAAAGATGAACACAAGTACAGGTAGTTCCCAGGTTAAGGACATCCGACATACAGATACCTCCTAGATCTGAGCGTTGCTTCCCTGCTCACTCCTGTGCAGAACGGAGGCTTGAAGGGGGGAGGGGGGAGGTTTAAATGACTTGCATTAGAAATCTTTTGCTAAACACAGCTGAGGTTGTATGTGATCTTAGGGGGGTAAGATCTTTCTGCAGCCTCTTGTAACTCTTTAATAACCAAGACAAACTCTGCTGTTGTTTCCTTTTGCATATCAAAGCACAGCTTGCTCCAGAAGTTAACGAATGTCTAGGCTCCATAAAGATTTTTTTTGCTTTGTCATTAACTTACAGTGAGAATTTTATACACTAACTGACACCACGCTGCCTAATATTATGTTAAGTCCCAAGTGCATATATTAAAATATGTACCTGTTTCAACTTACATACAAATTCAACTTAAGAACAAACCTACAGTCTCTATCTCGTATGAAACGCTGTAGCTTATTTATAAATAAATACCAATTGTTTGTATACAATGCAAACTACAATTCACAGCACATGTCAAATGATCTATTTTTGTCACCATACAGCCACACACCGAGTTTTTCAGTGTTCCCTCGGTGTATTTGATTGTAATGTACACTTGCTAGGTATTGACTAATGTAAAAGACATAGGCGTTCACTTGTAGTTATGGCCATAGTTATGGAAATGTCATGTCTCGCAAAGCAAAATCAATAGACCAAGTGATCCTGTAACAAGCAAGGGAGGTTGCCTATTCTCTTGAGAATCACATTTGAATAGTTTTCTCTCTTACTGTAACAGGCAGCTGCCTTTCCTGGTCAGACTGATGTGAACTGAATGTTTAAGCTTCATCTCTCTCTTGGGGATCACCCTGAGGTGTCCAATGAAAACTGCCAGGACTGAGCCAAAGGGGTGCCAACTGGACACTAATTACTTCCATCTGGTGCAGTTCCAGATATCTCCTGAGAAGGAAGGAGTGAAGCTCCTGGCACCAATTGGCTAATTCAATTTACTTCAGCAGCATTAACCTCTGTCAGAATATTCATGAGCAGGAGAATGAGAAGCTGTGGCACAAGCAGACAGAATGCACTTAGAGAGAGAGCATATGAGTGAGCAGGGAATGTGCACCAAACTACTGTAGAATATCGATCTGCAGGCTCCACAGCCATCCCTGAACATTTACAACACACACACAGTCTATCATAGAGGATTGTAAAAGAGCCTGGAGGAGTGGACAGCAGCAAGGCACAAAAGGCACCAAGCTTGCTCTATACAGAAGCTCACAATCACAGGTAGATGCTTGGATCCTTGTGAACACAAGCCAGACAAGAAGGAGAACACAGCATCTGGAAGAAGTCATCATAGCAGGTAAAGAAGTTTTCATCTGTCTTTCCTTCTTTTAAAAATGCTGCTTGAAAGCTATAATAAATCGAAATACCATAGCTCAGAGGGAAAAAAGCTATTGTAGCACATCAGAATGATAAAAAGCATTGCACTGCTATGTATCTGTAGTTCAGAATAGGAGTTCAGTAAAATAATGATTGGATGTGGAAGTTGCATGCACCAGGGAAAAGCTTCTCATGAGTATTGTTAATTATGTTTGTGCTAATTATGAAGTAACAGCCATGCAATTTCTAATATTCTCATCAGGACCATGGATAGCAACCATGGCTAGTAGAATAGGTCTGTATATTCTTCATAAAGGTATCACCAAAAAAACCCAACTTTTTAATCATGCACAGAAAAGTTTTGACAACTTCTCAATCAGCTTGGGTATATCTGCTTTATTATGCAGAGGAGCATGGCGACCCTTACTGTGTTCCTTCTGACTCCATACTATTACCTATAAGTTATTGACTTGTACTTGTTAACTTTTCATGTGAAATCTATTCCTGCAGAGCCCCAAGTGGCAATATCCAGGTCACCCTGTTCCCAAGAGATTGATAAGAAAAGCAATAGATCTCTGATTATGTTGAAAGACTGGTACCTAGCAGGGTAAATGAAAGGGGAAAAATTGTCTTCCAGTACAAGAGAAATTGAATCCAGTTGTTAAGAGCAGTTATCAGACTGGCTCTATGCAGTAATAGAATGGAAGAGAATAGGACTTTTTAGCCATTAAAACATTTTACTCCACAGAGAGAGTTGAAGCAGATTATTGGCAGCGAAATACAGAGCTGTTTGAAAAAAATGCAGGCAGCTGATTCTCAGGGAAGCCAAAGTGTCCAGCTAGACTCAGTTTGACAAAAAAAGACTGTCAGGCAATCTCTGCCAAAGCTTGCTGTAAACACGGAATAAAGATTTCATTGTATGGGATCTGACTGGAATAATTATGCGCTTAATTGTTTATTCTGATAGGGGACTCTGTCATCAGTAGTGTTTTGTATGTGGTCGGTCAAGAAAATGATCAAATTTATAGCAGTGCATTTCCATTTCTCATTATGTTTGAACAACAATCTGATAATAAATTATTTTAAGCAACTATCTTTTGTTTCAATGTACAATGTGACAATTTTGCTTAAGCATTAAAATTTGCAAGTGTCTATTTTACAGACAAGGCATGAGAATAAATTGATATATTTTATTTTTAATGTTTAACCCAAGACCCTACATTTCGTTTTCTCTGTATGTTTTGAGTTGCAAGTGTTTAAAAATCCAAAAAGCATACTGGTAGGTTAATTGGCTTCTGACCAAACTGGCTGGAGAGAATGTGTGTTTTATATCAGTGTGGTAGAGACCTAACACTAAGCTTTTCTGGGGCAAGGACTGATGTGAATTCTTCTATATGCTCATCAAAGCTAATATGTCAGGGCTACACAGATTTAGTATATAAAATAAAATGATTTCGAAGGACACCGAGCAGATGAGTTACAACCAGACACATGCACTAATCCTTTAGCTATGCAGTATTGTTGGTGTGGATGATTACACTGCCATGAACTTAAGTGGCTCCGCTTGCTAAGTACGTTGCTGTGTAAGCTGGGGACAAAATGCTAAAACACTGTTTTAAAGATTTGTAGTATCTTTAGTATTTGGAGAATGCTTATAGCTGTTGATCTTGATAAATAAGTAAAGATCAGTTTTAACATGTAACTGACATTCTTCATATTACACGCTTCATTTTATTTTAAAATTTTGATTACTCATTAGGCAAAAAGACTTTGCAATCAGTTGATTTTTATTTGTAAAGCCAAATAAATGTCTTTGTCCTGTCATCTGATAATTTTTAACATATTTTGTAAAAGCTTTGCTGATTGTTATTTCAGGATCTAGTATAATGTTTAAAGGAATATAAGCGAACTCTTGTGCTTTACCTGGACAAACAGCATCATAAAGGATTGGTCCACCTTGTTACCCTTAGATAATAATGAGTTAAACCCCCTTATAGTTTGGTTGGAGAGACATCAATGGTGACTGGTAAGATCTCTGTGCTTGAGTTGCAAGCTCTGCTCATCTATATGAAGAAACTATGAGGTCTAGAAGTCTTGTTCTACCTGTTGGACATTTTATTTCTCGTAAATTGGGAAATTAAAAATGGCAATATTCAAGATGGAAGAGAACCCCAATCTCAATGTAAGTGGGAACGGAGCCATTATTATTGGGAATGGGGTTTTACCAACAAAGTCCTCAAAATTTTGTAAGCTAGGACTTGACTCATGCTTTCATTCTCCATATGTACCTGGAATTTAATTTTGGGTGCACTGACTCCTTAATGCTAAACTCCAGCTAAATAAACAGATCATATCATAACTGTCTACATAACTGTAGACCTTTACGTAAATTTCAGCTAAAGGATTGCTTAAAAGTAGCTACTTTGAGTACTAGATTTTGTCTCCTAGACTATCTTAGACTATCTTAGGGATATTATCCCTGCACTCCGCATTGCATAGTCTACACGAGAGATGCCAGAATGTAGGGACTGTATACTGACGTCACTGTACCTCCTGCAGCAGATTTGCCAGATAGCTTGATATTTTATTATCATCTCATTCCTAGTAAATCTATGCAAATTTGCTAAATGTTTAAATGGAACAAGTTAACAGGGCTTTGCAAACAGAAAATAAAATGACTGCATATACACAGCAAAGTGTACTGCTGGCATCTAAAACCAAATATTTCAAAATAATGTGCATTTTACAGCTTACTTTGCAAAGACAGCACTTACCTTCCAGATATAATAACATAGAACCTCTCCAAATATGTGCCTTGCCATATTTATTGTATACAGCTGCAGTACAAATGTTCTACAATCCTAACACTTCTCCAGGTCTGTTGTACTGTATATCCCCATATTCACCTTAATACAAGCTCTCTCCTGCCAGTACACTCCAATGTTTCTGTGTCCCACAATATACTTTGGCCATGACCTTCTTCCATCAGAGTAAAGATTCCATTTTTTTTCAAACCATTTAGTCCACGTATCTGTGTACCTGTCTGCTAGGTTCAACTGGACAAAACTATGGTGGTCAGTATGTGCATAAGTTGTAAAACTAGAGATTGTTGCTCTTTTTTTGGATTACTGTTGTTCCCCAAACAGGAACACTGTCTGGAACTAGGGACTTTATTACAACATAATATGTTCTCTCGGATGTAGTAAGCTCACATAACAAAGGATGCTTCGGGACCCAGAAGCACATAGTGTATTGAAAATGTAGAGTTGCACAATGGTGCACACAAAAGAAACCCAAGAACTGACATAGTGGAGTTTAAATTGATGAGAAGGAAGGGGGAACTATATGACTACAAGGAAAGAACAAGTTTGAAGAGGTTCAATGTAGTGTCATCTAAAGGGTTGTCATTGCCAAGTAGTGAATCATTTCTGCATTACAAAATTGGCTCCATTTTCATACAAGTGGACCAAATTTGAGGCTCATGGACAAGCCAGCGTACAGCAGCAGCTTTAGCATATGTACAATACAGCTTTACATTTCTAGTTTCAATACATCAGTAAGCAGGGTAAATGCATGAACTATCCTAACACAAGATTTGTGATTCAGTTTAAATGGCAAATATTAGGTACAATAATCAGCTCACCTAGCAATACATATTTCAACCACATCATAGTTATATAGCCACACTGTGTTGGCAGTGAGATACAGATATACTCCAAAATGCCAGCACAGTAAATCAAGAAAAGCAATTTATTCGAAATATAACTGAATAAAATTGTACTCCATTCCTATTCATTTTGCTCTAACCAGCCTTTGGTTATAGGTGAATACAGATCACATAAATATGGAGTACACTATTTTCCTGTTATATAAATAATATATGTCCTCTGTGGAACAGTTCACTACAATTTGTTCCCCTGACGTTCAGCAGTGGTCAAGTACTTATTCAATGACTGGACAATATTGTACTGATGAGATCATCATTGGGTTTTCATCTTTTATCAGCAAATTGCCTATGTTATATTGCCAACACTGTGAGTACTGGCCCCTTTTCTACCATTCCTACTGTAAAAAGTACTACTGGAAGTTAAGAAAAACAAAGTAAAGTACTTATACTTGTATTTACAATACATTTAGGCAGTAAATAAATTGTTAAAAAGTTTAGCCTTTTGTATTTTCTATTTTCTATAGTATAGGTAAAGCATATATATATGACATACATATGGACAGTAAAGTGATCATCATTCAAATATTAAAATCACAAAATGTTGATGACTATATATGTGCTTATATGTACATTATCCCACGAGTTTCAAACCAACAACAAATCTATATATATATTATATATATATATGTGCCTGTTCCAAAATCAGGGACTCAGCAAGTAGTAAAGAAAATTAAAATTACATTCGGCCTAAATCCTGCACCTTTAAAACTAGACAACAGTGGCAGTTCTTATATTTTATTTTGACAGGTTCCATTTAACAATGAAAGGTAAAATACTGGGCAGTGAAGAATGTTTATTTAGCTGATTGACAAAGCAATGGCCTCTGATTATTCAAACGCGGTGGCAGTGAGCGAAAGTTTAAGCATGCCAATGACTGATTTCAGTAACTAAGGATAAACAGTAATGGACATACACTTACACTCAATGCATGCAATCAGTATTGTCCCTGTTTAGCCCTGACATTTGGTTTGGCCAGGTTCACTTATGAAAGTGTATCTCCTCCAGTCTTGGAGAGCTTTAATAAATCAGGTCCATGTTTGAGCTTCGAACTTTATTAGCTGCTGCTCACTGTGTACCCAACAAAAAGGTTCACAGCTAATAGTTGCCATTGGGCTGTGAGCCCATTGTTAAGGTATACAGGAAAAAGAATTGTGATTGGCTAATAAGTGTTGGAACTACACCTTGCAAACATCAGCCAATGGTAACAGTGCCTGCTGTGTAACTTAACAACAGTCAGATGTTTGCAGCCACAACCTATAGATTTGGACCTTGTAATAATAAACACAACAGTCTTTGGTAGTCTGCTGTGTAGTTAACAGGGTCACAGTTGCTGTTATAGACTTACAGTCTGGTTTGGAATAAACATTCTGAATCTGAATTTTTGCCTTATTTCCGTGAAATGGATCTCAAATCAAACCGGAGGAGATTAAAATACCAATGTGTGATGATAAATATCATTTTCTTTAAACAACAGTGATTTACTATGATGGAGACAGTTCAAGACACAACCTACCTAGCACAAATTTAAATATATTGTATACCTTGATCTTTCATTCTACAGTTTAACACTAATAATCCCTGTAAGAGCATGTTTTGTTTAGTCTAATGGGCCTTTCTAAACATTTTAAATTATAAGTTTTTAAAATAGCCCATTCTCCAGATAATAGTAATCTGTGGATCGCATTACAAAAGTAAAATATGAGCACCTGACTGCCGGGTATTTGTCCATCTGTATGTGCACATTTTAATATATTGAAGAAGGGTATAAATATGGGACCATACCTTAGCACATCCAAAAATGTTAGTGTCTGATAAAGTATTTAGATTTATTGCCATCTAAGGGAAATAGAATGCCATCATAACAGAATAATTGTCCTAGCTTTAAGAAATGTAATAAAATATCTACTAGTTTATTAAGCAAGAAAAAAATGCATGTAAAAGTAGTAGCCCACGTGTTTATTTTGCATCTTAAGTTAAACATTAACTTGTATTATACATATGTCGTCTAAACAAGTGAAATCTGAGTTAAATAATAACTCCCTTTCCTTTTTTGTTGATTTGAAGTTGAATTGCTATATATAGTTTCCTAGAGAGAAAATGTCAAGTATGCATTGCATGCATAGTAAGGATGACGCTAGGTATTGAAGAGTCATAGAAATTAATTTTCCATTACAAAGAACCCAAGTAATTTTGTTCATCCTACTGATGTGCAGTATATTTATTAATATGCAATAAACTGGAATTTGAGTTATATAGACTCCAGTGATTGCATGGATAATATAGAAAATGTAACAAAGGATGTTTATATCATTTCCAGTATTCATATTGAATCCTAGTCAATACCAGCAAACTTGCACAAATTTAAATATTATAGATTTTTTCCAGCCAGTTATTAATATTGAAGCTCTGCGAGCTTTAAAAGTCATCTGCCACCCCCAAAACCCCCCGCCCCCGTTACACCAATCTGTATATGTACAAATTTCCATTTATTTCTTTTACTGGTGTTACTGGGTTAAATGTGCAGCTAAATGTCCATCTTAGATTCACAATCAGCAATAAAATTCTGACGGATCAATATAACTTCATAAAGAAAAAAGTAATTTTGACTTGGCAAACCCTTATCAGATAATATATGCAGTTTGTTAGCCATCAGAATGATCTCTGTAGTAATTCTTCAAGTAGTAAATGGCAGTATACTGTAACTAAAACCATTATTTTTTAGATTTTACATTTTTTTTGTTGCCATTATTGTTCTTACACATATTCTTGGTTTTCTTGGTTTGATCTTTTAAAAAACAACTTCTAGATAGTATATAATATATTTACAGTATATATATTTCATGCCTGAAAATCAGAGTTAGTAAATATAAAGTCTGCAGCACATGAACTATGAATAAAAGAGAAATGGAGTGTATTTCATTGCTGTTAACTAAATCCATAAAGCTTTTAAATGTAAAATGGAAACAATTCAATTCATCTCATTGTATGTGCATAATATACATAGAGCTCCATCTGTTTTTTTTTATTGCACTTACACAGTATAATTTCAAATAAATATATATATAATCATTGGAGCAATTTAGTATAACTAGATGGAAGTTAAAAGCTTTGCACTAATGTTGGTTCATGCAGTCCACAAGTCACATGTAGTCATATGTGCACAGGCAGGAGGAAATCACATTGCCTAACTTTCAGTGTTATCTTTTGCTTGAACCATATGGACATTTTATATACTCTCAATTTCATTACTTAGTAATTTCCATTTGATCTTAATAATGTGGTACTTCAAAGTATGCCTAGTGGGATACTGCTACAGTACATTACAGGATTTAAATGACTTGTCCTTCAACCTACCAACAGCTAGAATATGCATCACTTTAAATTCAATAAAATGTAGTGTTTAACAGCAGATTTAGAGGTAATACATGGAATAGTTAGAACTTTTTTTGATTATACAAGATATGTTGTGTAAGTTGTTATAAATATGTGTATATATGCTTTGTATGATTTTTAATAGATTTTCCTACCCTGCCTTACTAGTGGCCCTGGTGACATACTAACCATTAACACTTATTAGTGTGTTTTGTATATATCATCATCAATTCACATTTGAAATAATAAGTGCTTTTTTAAAATTTTAACACTACAGCAAAATTTAGGGAGTTAGGTATGTCAGCTGGGTTTTAACGTTCATGTGTTTTAAAGTGTTGTTTTAGCTCTTGGTTTACTATTTATTAACTGCTCAATCAACTCATTGATGTTATAGCAAAAAGTGTTATGACACTTCAGAAATCTCTAAAGATCAAATGGTATTATGTATGTGAAAAATAAAATATTCTAAAAATGGCATAAGAATTGAAAGTGCCAACAAAGGATCCATCAACCCCATCCTACTGATACCACTGTTTGTATTACATTATGTGCAAATCTGTTGATATTTAAAATAAATGCATTCAGTGTTTTTTTTTAATTCAAAATCATTTTTTTTAATATTAAGTAAGAATCATTTACCTTACTTCTAAATGTATTGGTGAGCAGGACGGCCTTTTCTTGTACCCTATATGCACAGCATTACTTATGTTGAACTGGATGGATTTGTGCCTTTTTTCAACCGGACTATGTAATACAGAAAAGAAAAAGCATTTTCAGTTAGGATATTGAAATATAAGACAGCTCTTGGTTTCATTTGCTGTATACATATCTTAAAAATCCGTAGAGCTCCTAGCTTGTTATACCCCTTCAGAATATTTTAGAGAAGTCATTCCTATTAAAGGTACAAAATGCAAACATCACATCAGTTGTCAGCGTGGATATATAAGAAGAGACCCATCTCTCCAAAAGGTGTTACTTTGTTCTTCTGTTATTCTCATTAAGCTCTCCAATTTCTTCTATTCCCATACTGTCTTTCTATAATTGCTATTTCACATGACCTTTGCTCTTGTCTTCTCACCCTTCACTAGAAATCCCTTTATTTGCCTTCAGAAGTCCTTCTTATCTCATCCTCATCCTTTTCACATTTTAGGTGTACCTTGTCATTACTAAAATCCACATTATTTTTCTTGTTATTTGACATATAGCTAAATTATTATAAAGGCAAACATACATTCTATTCAGAGATACATTATTTTCACACACCATTCTAAAAAGGGAGGGAATTTCTACTCCTCCTACCGTATATCTCTTAGATGTCTAAATCATCCAGGCAACATCCATATGGCTTCTTTTGGCATTGATATTGATGTCAGATTGGCACCTTATTGAACCTCTTGTGACTGATATTTAGCAGCTGTTCAAGTAGTGTGACCTGAAAATTCAAAGAATGAGAACTACTACAAGTCAATGTGTGTATGTACCGTACTTGTGTGACATGAAAAAAATAATTGAAAATAATTTATACCTATTATAATAAAGAACATGTTAAAACCTAAATTGAACTTTTATTTTAAATTAGCCAAATACATTCTAAGTGCATCGTAATAAAAGGGGTCCCACATTTACAGACTGGTAATATACTTAGCTTATTTAAAGTGGATTCGTAAATGGATTTGGGATTTAGGTTATATTTTGTTTCAAAATGCTATCTATTGTTTCCATTTCCCTTTTGGTAAGCAATGGTTTAAAAATATTTGTTATTTTACATTCCCTAATACCCAAAACCCCCCAAATTTTATTTATTATTATAACTATATAAGACCTATTTAAATATATATAGTTATATATATTTTCTATTTTATAATATAATAATATTTATAATATATTTTTTTAGGCAGATAGTGTTGTATTATCAAAATACAATACATAAAAACAAAAAAAATTATTGCAACATAACTGCTTGTAGGTTGTAAAGGTGGCCATAAACATAGCACTAGACAAAACACAGCTAACGTGTATCCGGTTGGTGGGTCCAATTTCGACCATTCATTAGCAGTCATATATGTAGGTTGGCCGTGTAACCGCTGTACCTACAACTGGACACACATTAGCTATGTTTTGTCTAGTGCCATGCTTATGGCCATACAAGCAGTTATGCAGTTACATGGCCGACAAGCAGTTATGTTGCAATAATTATTTTTGTTTATATGTATTGTATTTTGAGAAATGATCAATAATACAACACTATCTGCCTAAAAAACCCTCTGTTTGCTCTGTTTCTTTTATGTACAAATATATATATATATATATATATATATATATATATATGTTGTTTCTGGGGTTGCCAGGTACTCATTGGGGTTCTTGAAGAAACTAGGACATTACCACTAAAACATTTATTTCCTTGTACTATTTCAACATGAAAACATCTAGAAAAACTCACACTTACCTAGCCTCCTGGTTCCATCATTGCTTTTTCCTGTCTCTAATCATAGAAAATCTTAGACTTGTGATTATTTTTATTAAAGGGACACCACAAATAACATGACACCTGTAGGGGACACCTTGCACCTATAAATGATGTTTTTATAAGTTGTTAAAGTTACATATGACTCTATGAACTGTCCTTGTATTGTGAAGATGAAACAAAATTGCGCTCTGTGGAGATTTAAATGAATCCTACAAAGGTCAATGAAGTTACTGAAGCCCTCAAAATTGTAATGATCATTAGCAGAATATATACTGCAGCTAATAATCCATGAAAGGTGACGGACCTATCTGAACTCAAGACCTGTCAATTTTCAGTGATTTTAGCTGAAAATAAATTATCCATTAATGATCACTACTTATTTAGATTTTAAGACTTACTTGTTTGATTATCCGAGCATGTAGTTTTTACACAACAGAATACTAAATGTCAATCCTCAGTGAGGTAAATCAGCTTTGACCTTTTTCCTCCATAGTTGACAAAGCTTTGACCTTGGTTTTTACTGGAATAAACAAAAGCAATTGGTTGAATGTAAGGACAACCACCAAAAGATCATCAGTTATTCTGACATTCTAATATGGATGACACCAAACTTACCAATTTTACATTTCCACAAAAAAAAAAAATTCTTAACCATGCCCTTCATCATTCTCTACGGCTGTCATTTTTTATTATTCTACATAGTGGAAAAATATACATCTCAGCAGTTTTTTTACTGTACAACAGCATGCACATTACATATGATACAACTGTCAACTGTGTTTAGAATGACTTGTATAATAAATTATTTTTACACAGCTGCCATTAATCCATGCTGATGCATAGCCACTCTCATCTACATTATGTCAATTAGGCTACAGCTACATTTGTAATATGATGTGTGGTGAGATTCTTGATAGAATTACTTTTCCTACGCTACTGTCAGATATTCATAAAAAGAAAGGAACATTACCACATTTATAATTATTTTTCATGATCATTAATTCATGTAATAAAGTATCACAGGCAGAATCTATCCCTTCAAGTGCTGTGTCTTAGTCAAGCCAATTATGACTAAATTACTGCATGTTCTGTGCTGTATCAACTAATTAAAGACGAATTAATAAAATTATAATTCCATTTGATGGCACCGTCTACAGCTGTTTGTTGGAGCTAAATGTTGTTTGACATCTGGCTAAACGGTTAGCTTTTAGAAAGTGGAACTACTAGACACCTGGGTGGAATGCAGAATCTGTGAGCATTTAGATCCAATTATCTGCTCCAAGGTGTCATTGAATTTATGAGCACACCTCAACTTCTTCAACAATAACGTATATTATTCCCACAGCCATTCTTAAATTTACCTCAGTCTTCACTAGGGAGGCCAAATGACTGAAACAGAATGCTGTTATCTTTACAACTGACTTATTTCACTGCAAAGTAGTTGATAGTCATTTCAACTAAATTATCCAGCAGTTTTTTATTTACTGTTTAACAAAGGGCGCTTTTTCCTAACTACCTATACACACACTTTTATATTTTTCAAATCTTTTATATACGACTATATTGACTGTACAGATTCATTCAAAGTTGAACCACAAGCTGGAGTAAAAGCTACACTTACAATAGGCCCCCTTCACACTATTAGGGATAAATGCTTGTTTTTTCTAGGGGTTAAGATTAAATAATTACTTTATTCTGAAAGGACACAGGAGAGCAAATCTTGGCAATAAACTACTTAATTAAGAAGCTGTGGAAGGCTAATTTGATGTGAGATATAGCTTAGAAATGGTGAAATGCCTGAGTGCTGTAAGAGGAAAAAAACAAAAGATATTTGTAAAGCAGCACTGCTATTCAGTGGCCTCCAAGACAGCTAGAAGACACTTGTTACAGCGCTTGATTCTTGCCCATAAGCTGTAGATGAAGTAAAAATCTAAAAGTGCAAACAATGAACGCGGACTCCACACTAAGAACACACAATGATTTTAATAACAATAAGCAGCATTTAATCCAATTGTTTTATATGCAAAAAGACCGGTCACCTAAAGACAATCTGCAGAATTCATGAAGCGTAAAAAAATCAGGAAAATAGTGACTCATATCAACAAAAGGCCAAAAGTATTTCAAAATAGAAGATACTTTAAATACTGAGTGTGCCTTTTAATCCAAAGAGAGGTCTTATTATTTTCCCGATGCATTGACTTCAACAGTACAAGTTATGTGATCAGTGATACAAATGTTTGATCTAAGAAAGATACAACATATTAATAAATAATACAACAGCTAAAGCATAGCATATGGCCTCAAAAGGCCATTTCATTACAAGGTTACTTACATTGATCTCTATCCCAAACTGTTACTAAAAAAGATATGTATCAAAACTGTATTCACATGTCAATTTAGATACTGGAATCCAGAACATGTAAAGAAATAAACTGAAGATCAGTATGTCATTGGCATAAAAATTTACTCAGAAAAATAATAAATTATTCAAGTTGTGCAAATGCAAAAAAAAAGAAAGATGACCAGGTAACTTTCTTCCCCAAAAGTAGCAAAAGCAGAGCCCAACAGTTTTCTCACATCCATTGATGACTGCTCAAGGTCTATTGTACCTATTACACTGTAAGGATGCTTTTCCAAAATAAAATTTAACAATACCTTGTCCATATAACCAATAAATTAGGCAAAATGCATAACATATTCCAAATAGAGTGCACAAGTAACAAAACACAAGCTATGCTGAGAAAGTATGGAATTAGGTTCCAGATTAATATACCATACAATCCAGAACAGCTGGTGTTGTTAAGATAATAAACCACAACCACAATTGTATAATGATATGCCAACATTTTACAGGGCAGTAGCAATTAGTACAGCCTGCTATCTCCAAAACCGCTTACCTTGAAAATCAGCAACTGCTTATGAGCTATAAAATAGAAGGAAGCCTGACCTAAAAGTTTAAATTTTGTACTTATTCCTAAAGAAAGGCATAACAATTGGAATGTGGTATATTTGTTGGCTACTATGATTTTCAAAAGGGATACAGAGTTCCTTATCCAGACACCAGTAAGGTATCAGCCAAAGTGTTATTTTTAATGAAACAACTATATGTCAAATGCCTAATGAATTGACATAGTTAGCACAGTCTGAAAAACAAACACAATCTAAAGAAGCCCCATTGGAAAAGCTGGAAAAGAAACAGAACATCATTGAAATTAAAATTGGCATCAGTGATTTATCCACTGAGAAACAAAAGATAAACCACCTGCAGCATCAGCCAGAAAATCTGCCAGATCACAGCTAGATGCTTGTGAAAAGATTCATATATAACTACAGCCTGAACCATTGTGTGAAAAAAATCAAATCCAGAATCAGGGCATTTATGTCAGGCACCCTTACTCAGGGACCTTGCAAAACAAAGTGTGATTCTACTTGAATAGTTTGAAACCAATAAATGACAAAAGCACGATCAAAGTGAAAATAGGATGGGGGCGTTGAGTGGGATTGCAGTTGTTGAGTGGGACTGTAAGTATGCTGTTTATACACACATAGGTGCAACAGCTATGTGTTCGAGCCTTGTGTTCATCAACATCTTGACAAGATCATGGCAAAACTAAAAAAACGTGTCTGAAGCTAGGCATTTTGGCCAGGTGTTCCTTTTCATGTATATACCAGTGTGTTTAAAGTAGTGGCACACTAATGTTGGTAATGATATTGGTGTCAGTCTATGCAAGACTAATTCTTTGAGAAGGTAAGCACCTACCTGCTCCTAGAGGGCATATGTGCTGGTATAGTCATAGCAGATGCCTTCATGTCAGAGGAACACCAATCAGCATTATTACTTTTCAATCTTCCATAACAGTACATCACAATTATATAAAGCTTCAAAAAAAGCATGTTTTTCAAAAGAACATAATGTTCACAGTTCAAACTGAATAAACAGATACACAACGCTCATGCAGGTATAAGTCAAGCAAAATAGGCGACCTTTTATTGCAGGAAAAGCATCTTGGGTATATGAACTATTATCACTCTACAGACCAAAAGAGGTCAAGCTGCTTTTAAGCAATTATCATTTCTAGAACACACTTAAACGTGAAGAAATATTAGAAAGGTAAGGACATGACTTTGTTACAATTGCTGGTAAATGGTATTGTCCTGCTTTAACGTGCACAGCTTTTTGTTCATCCTAAAATAATAATAATTATTGATTTACTAGCTGATAACCCGGTGTTGCCCAGGTATTTATTTATTGCAATCTTATACAGGAAGGAATCAAATAAAGCTATAGTGTTAAACAAAAGGCACACTGTTACTGAGCAATACCTACACACATACATGCAAATATACCTCTCACATATACCATAGCGCTGTACAAAGATCAGCGGTGTACTCACATGAGTCTCAGCCATATGTATAGCAAGTTTGGTTGAAATGTCTCCATGTGTTTTCGAGTGATGGTGGAACATACATACATACACACATACATACATACACACACACACATACATACATCCAATTTTGTATAAATAGTTGGATCACAGTGGATCCTGTGAAAGCTCACTGAATGAACATAACAAAACTTTGCAATAGTGCTTTATAAACCCCCTTTTAGTCTCTATTTTTTCCTACACAACAGAATGCTTTCAGTTGGGATTAACATGGGATCTAAATGCAGAATATATTTATGATACCTAATTTGACATTTTTAGAGGCTAAATGCTTGTATCTATTGTATCAAAAAAAATTAATCCAAAAGTTTCTGCAGTTTTTGGAAAATTATTATACAGTTTATAGTTAACAATATTGTTTTTGATTTTGAAGTAGATTTATATTCTTGGCATTTTCATGTAGTTGCTCATGAAATCCTATGTGGATCTTTTCTACTATGGTAGACAATGGCTTTATTTTATTGCTTCTTCTTGTAGAGCAAGTCTATGATTACTCTTGTTCATGGAAAACAATCCACCGACTGTGTGGCTAGTGTCCTGTGTCAAAACTTGTTAAGAGGGAATAAAAAGAGTGTATGTAATGGCTAATGTTCCTTGCCTCTAGTGCTAGTTTTACCATAATTTGATAATTCCTGTTGTCCTTATACATTACAAGAAGGTGTCTGGTTTTAATTATTTGAATTTTATTTAATTTAGAATTATTAAATGTTTAAATCATACATGGGTTTTATCGTTTTGTCTAGTATAGTTTGTGAATTTGTAGAAATCACAATAGAAGATTGGACTTACATCAGTATAGGTATACCAATGAGACTCCAGTATTTAGACTTTACATGATCTTAGTAGTCACAGATTTGTAAAAGTTAAAATTAATGTAACTATATTAGAAGTGCCCAATGCTTTTCACTGTGCACCAGCTGGGTAAATCTTCAAAACCTTTTAGCTTTGGATAGAGATGTGAATGGTTTTACTGCTGTCCAGGGCTTCTTTCCTGTTCTCTGAGCATTATCTTTAACATTACAAACAGAACAGTAAAAATCTGAGAATGGTTTTGGCATTCTGCTACCTATAAAAAGTGTTTTTACTTCTGATGTAGTCAGAGAGTATTCTTTACAACCATTTTACCATACTGGAAGTAAAATACAACTTTCCAACCAAGCCTCCAACTGCAATCTAACATAGTTCTAATACTTCTTGACTCAAAAAGAAGAAAAAAAAATACTTTTGGGCATATAAACTTTAACCAATAGCATAACCAGTAACTTCAAACATGTTGAGATATGTTTTGTTATTTTTGAAAGTAAGCCTAACATTACTAATATTGGAATGTTCTGTTTGAAACACAATTTAACTTGTTTAATTCCACTCCATATGTGTAATGGATTTGTGACTTCCAGTATCTTTGGGCACATGAGATTCACATATAGAGGTGCAATATACCCCATCAACTTTTACATTGTTATTTCACAACAGGAGACCAAATGGCTTAAAATGTGTTGGATTCAGATGTTTGAAAAAGGGTATTTTATAAATACAGCTTGTATTCTGTTGTGCCCACTAGCCATTATGTTTTTATCTATTCATGATACAAGTTTCAGACATCCCATAAAGCTTTGTTTGGAATTCATGGAAACTGTCATGACTAGCACAGAAGGAAGCCAGACCACTTATCATCTGAGTTAAAACAACATCTTTGGAATGGCACTGCAGGGTAGCTGTTTACTCAAAAGGCAAAGAGACAAAGACAGAGTCTTGTAGAGTTGAATAGAAGTTGCATCTCCGTTGTTATCACTGTTTCATTGTGTGTTTCATTACATTTTTTCTTTAGTCGTGTTGTACAAAAATGTTTTGTTTTATAACGTGTGTTGTACTAACTAATTTATGTGTACATTTTATTTTCATATGTATGTAGTTAATCTCCTTATAATATATGTTGATTTGCAGTTGGCAGAAATGTATACTGTAAAATTCAGAGGTGTATCTCAGTTCTTAAAAGAGTGATGTCAACACAGCTGCAAGTAATGATTTCATCAATCTGCCTGGAATGATCTCATTGAACATGTGCACTTTTTGTTTCTGAACAAAGGGTCCTCACCCTATCCTACCAAAGAGCCAGCCCACTGTCCTCTCCCCATCTTGTGGAAGGGGGGAGCAAAATGGCGAATGGAAGTTAAAATGCGCTAGATGTCAGTGGTCAAAGAAAAAAACAATTCCCCCAGATCTAATTAGAGCAAAAAAATTACCTGGTCCTGTGGTTGGTAGGAAGAGGGATAATGCCCAATCACTGGTGTCAGTGAAAGGAATAGTTCCTTATTGCTGGTAATAATAAGACAAATAGTCCCCTCATTAGTGCCAATGTTCTCAAGGCAAGGTAAGGTCAAATGGTCACATATGGCCTTTGGGTCTCTGTTTGGGAACTAGTGCATTAGAACAATTTCCAAATGTTATATACAACAGTTATGATCACTCCATCCAACTTTCCAAAGCTTTTGTATATATATTACCCACTGCCACTATATTATTGCACTATGAAATATATTGCATGTATTGAAATGCACAGCCTATACTGCAATACTCTACACAAGCTCCTCAACAGGAAGCATTGCAAAGTGCTGTATCTTATGGTGTCTCATGGAATATCAGCTAAATATTCAGGTAAATTGCAAAGCCTTACTTTGTAGTTACCCCAAAAACCAACCTGCTATATACCATCTCCTCTGACGCATCTTTCAGCCTCAACCTGGAGTCTCCTCGTGCTCTGACCGTTTATCAAATTCTCAAATATCTTCCCGACTATATAAACTTACAGGTTTGTAGTTATAGGCGCCACATTGGCCACCCAGTTGGTACCAAGCCAGTTAATAACGAGTTTAAAAAAATTTAGAAACAGTGGTTTTGGAAAGCTATTTGAGGGGTGTACGCCATCTGGTCCAGGTGCATTATTCACGTTTATCTTCTCTAAATTTCTAAACCATATTAAATTTAAATTTAAACTCCAATTTCTACTTTACATGAAAGTTTAGACAACCCTTTAATGTAAAATAAAAATGTTGTCCTTTTTTTTATATGCAACACCCTTTTTTAAAAAAAATCTTGTAAGAAGCCTACATGCTCTGACCCAATCTTCTTACTGTAGATATATTTAATGAATTTGTCGTGTATGTCTTACTGTAAACCTGTAATTCATTTTTACTTTTTGATTTTGCTTTTACATATTTTGTTTTATTCTTTGTAACTCAAACTTTAATACTATTTCCCATCGCAATAAATTTTGCAGAATGTTTGCATACATTTAACACATTCACATTTTTTTTATGTGTTCTTTGATGACAATATTGCCAGTCTAAATTATGAAGAACAGCCCTTAAGCATTGGCAAAATTGCTCTCTTACAATTATGTGTTTTTATTTTTCCAGTATGCACTTGTGTGCAACCTAAATTATATAAATGTATGATCACTGCTATCCAGATTTTTCTTAATATAAACATTTGTAATTATCTCTGCATTGCTTGAGATTACAAGGCCCAACAAACAATCATTTCTTTTTGGATTTTCTATAAACTGTACCATAAATTGTCTTTTGATAAGTTTATACATTTCTTCTCTTTTATTGTTTCTGCGGTGCCATTACACCAGTCAATTTCAGAACCGTTAAATTCACCAATCATAATGACTTTCCCAGTCTATGTATTCTTTTTTATTTGTGGAGCTGTGATTGGGCATTTAATTAGCCCTGAGGGGACCTATAACAAACTACAACAATTACCTTGTCAGTGGGCATTTTATATTTTACTCATATGGACTCCACACCATCACATTTTCCACATTCTCCTCTTTCACATTCAATTTCAGATAGCATCTCACATAGACAGCCACTGCCATGTTTTTGTTTTAGCCAGTTGAAAGAGAGCATAGCAAGGAATATTAACAGCTTAGCCATATAAATAAAAAGCCAGGATTCAGTAAAACCAAATAAATCATAATGCTTTTCAGACACCAAAGCGTCCAACTTGCTTATTTTGCTTGGCTTTTGCCTTTGGTGAACAAACACATTACTTATTGCTGCATTTGTTTTTGTGTTTAACAAATCTTTTTTTGTATTACAAATAGCACTATAACCACCAGTGTTTGGGTTTAATACAGCAATTTGCCTAAATTCTGGCATAGCCCATAAACTTCTTACTTCTTATAACATCTTTACCCATTACACCCTCGATGATAGAATGACCCCTGTGTGCCATATCTAACCTATAAAATTGTAACTTACCCTTCATGTTAATAGTCTAAATGCTGCTTTAACCTTCCCAAAAATCTTTTCATTATCACAGTAGCCACACTTACATTTCGGTGGAAACCATCTTTAGCATATAGGTTGCACCTCAGTCAAAAGCCAGCCCAGTGCTCTAAGTACCCAAATCTTTCTTATTCTATGTCTTAAGCAATGCATTCAGCTGCCTAAGTTCCTTGATGAATTTACTATGTTACACTTGGCAGAGGCAATGCCCCTGATTCATCAATAAAATCCGCGCTCGCTGGAAGCGCGAAAGTACGCGCGGCCATCGATCGCGGATT
>NC_092862.1:67720718-67737115 GCF_032062135.1 Pyxicephalus adspersus | reverse complement strand
CAGCGCAAACATTTTTTTTTAGGGCTATGGGTAATGTGTGTGCCATTAGAAAGAATGATTTTTTAGGGGAACAGTGACTTTTAATACAAGCTCCCAGTGTAAAGCTGCCGGAGATGCGCGGCTCCGGCTGCGATCTTTTTCAGTTGCTGAATAGCGCGATCGCGTACGATTTCGGATCGCGAATACGAATGCACGACCGATAATCCGATTCTGCTTGATGAATCAGGGGCAATATTTCAAACAATATATTAGAAAGTGTCTTTGTCAACGAGGCACATAGTTGTAGGCTGCATTGATGCTTGTTAAGGCAAAACAAAAACAAGAACAAAATCTTTTGGAAGCAAACAAGTGTTGGTTCTTTTTGTACCCTAAGTGATGCCAGTCAGCTGGTTTGATGCTGTGTCTTAAATCATATTTTATAAACATATTGTTTATTTTCTAAAGTTAATAATGAACTGTAATTATGCACTGATATAGGAGAAACAATAAAATCTAGGTGAAAATTAACCAAATACATGGAGTAGTCCATTATTCTTGTAGACAGTCCACCGTTAAGCATAGACATTTGCTGTTGTGCACTCAGATGTTTCAGATATATTAATTCCAAATACATTTACACTTGATCATCAATGGTTTATGGATGTTTCTGAAAAAAGGATAAAAATTGCAAGTTCACGTATTGTGACAGGTATTATATATTTATACATTTTAACCACCTTTACAACCCTTCTTAATAATCATCACACACACATATATAGAGAGATGTGCTCACATATCCTTGTGATTTGCTTTACAAATCAATTCTTATTCATGCATCCTTTATATATGTTTTCCTTTGCATTTTTTATTTGGTACATAAGACATGTTGTAAATTCTATTTTTATCAGCTAAACAGCACAAAGCAAGCATATGTTAAGATCTGCCATCTATATTTGTTGTCTAAAAACAAATGGCACACTTATTTATTCATTTCAATAGTGAGATGAAAATATCTCATGCAGACGTTGCTACGCTGTTGTTAAAAGGAAGGAATAAATGGATTGTATTTAAAATTGCAGGCTAATGGCAAGCCCCGTATACATCTTTTATGCATTGACAAGAAAGATAAGAATTATTAAAGCTAGAACGGTAGAGTATGAATATAACATTACAAAAGATAGTACTACAAATTTCCGTGTGTTGGTTTATGTATTGTGTCTTTCATACTAAGTATGTTGTTTCAATGTAAAATGATGTACACTTGTTATTCAAACTAAGACCATTAGAATTCTAGACATAACTAATTTCAAGCACAGAAAATTCAGTATTGCGTTCTTTCATCTGGTGAAAGATAATTTGTGTTCTTTTCATGCTTTATACTTTTCAGAAGAAAAATATGCAATAATGTTAACCCACAAATTGCTATTGCCACGTTTATTTACTTTTTTGTTGATTAACTGCAATACTATTAATATTTGACTTGCACTAAGACTAAAATACCTTTCCAGACTGTCTATCTATCTATCTATCTATCTATCTATCTATCTATCTATCTATCTATCTATCTATCTAATCTATCTATCTATCTAATCTATCTTGAATGTTCCCACTGTGTTGGCTATGAGACCTAATGCTGTTTACTAAAGGAGTTTAGGCTATTCACTTAAAAAAGTAAATTATCACACTGCAGGGGAAATGTGAATATGGGGAAATGCATTTTACAAAAAAAATATATAAATATATAAATATAAAAATATGATTTTTGCTTTCACGTGATTGGATAAAGTTGGCAAAGCTTTATTTTATAAATGATACATTACTATACCCAGGGGATTGCCATATAAACAAAGTTATATGACAGATTTAAAAAAAAAAACAGAAAGCTTATAATACAACCTAAATGGTTATGCATTACAATAAAATGTATATACATCATTGCATTGGCTAGCTGTAATCAGGCACTACATTAGTTCTTTAAAAGTTCTCCATCTTCAATGATGATATTACTATGAAAAGTTACCAACTGTATAGGCCTTCCTGCATTACCCTCACCACTCCTACTAGATCAGCTTTTGTAAACAGGATCATATTAGAGTAAATAAAAAAAAATAACAATAAAAGTGGCATCAGTTAACCCAGAAATCAGGTGTCGTACATGTGCTCCATGTTCCACACCTGGTGCTTCCACACAAATCTGATTTAGAAAATGTTATTTTTTAAAAACCCATATCAGTTCACATGGGCTATGGTTTACTCACTAGATGTAAATGCCCAACCCCTAGAATTCCTAAACCTCCTACCAACTGGTCACCTTCAGCAAGGTTGATGCTTTAGTGAATTGTTTCTCAACCAGAGTTTTGTGGAATCCTAGGGTTCCTTCAAAGGTTGCTAGGGGTTTCTTGAGCAAGGGCCAGTTGGTGACTCTCAGGTCAGTTTTTTTGAGAACAATTATCTTTTTGGCTATCTGAAAGGGTGACATTCTTCCCACTGGTCAGCAATTTAAGAAGCATTTTTCCTACTGACCACCACCCTGTGAGCTGTGTATATAATAATTTTAGAAGTGGTCCCCTAAAGACTTGAAAGTTATTTCAAAGGTTCCATGTAAAAAGGTCAAAAAACACTGGTTTAAAGGTAAAGTGTATTTTTATTGCATTTTACCATTCGATAATTCAAAAAATAAATAATAATAGGTTATGCAAAATACAGTACCTTTTAGAGTGCTGAAACAATCAGTGCATAACTTCTGATAAATCTATTTTTTCTTATGTTTTATGCTTTAAATCAACAATATTAGACAATTCAGAAACAGCATTTACCATGTGTTGGATTGTTGATCTGTTCTGAAAACCAAATGTATGTTACATGAATAAGATTTTTCAATTACATATGAGTGAGAAAAAGTAAAAAAAAAAAAAGGAAAAACTAAAAAATAGGGTAAATGTAAGCAGCATTTAGGCTTGTCAGGAGGTAAGAGCTGGTGAAACGACATTACTAATTTTTATCAAGCAAAATGTGTTGCTGTTCACTACTTACACATATAAATATGTCAGCCTCAAATAATAATGAAAGCTTGAAAGTAGAAAATTACCTCTTGAAAATCTATACAAAATGGACATATAACATTTCACTTTCACAAATCGACCCCATTGTGTCCAGGCATGGTTCTAACTTATGAAGTGTCTACAGTAGTAGTACTCACTGTTTGGCAGGTGACCAGGCTCTCAGCTTTAAATGGCCTATTCAACAGACTGCCCCCTGGGTACAAACTACATGCTGTTCCGTCAAATACTTTCCAATGTTGGTGATTTCATATCCCTAAATTAGAGTTTGATTGTACCTAAACAAAATCTCTTATTCAAGGTTGATGAGGTAAAAATTCTCCACTGTTTTTTATGCTATAGAAAATATTATTAAGTATAGCTCATTAAGGAGCAGCATGCCATATGCCTTTCGGTTTTTCTTATTCTTCTTCCATTATTTTACTTTCTCTCTCTCCCCCATCAGAGAGGACAATCGGCAATGAGATCTTCAATGTCATGCTGCCAGGGAAACGTCCATTGCTAATTAAGAAAATATAATATTTTTGATTACTGGTACAGTTTTTTTAATTGAAGTTGCTTTTTTAAAACACTTGCAAATGCTTACAATCACATGCACAAGTGGTTTTAAGCATTTGCCAGTGTCACTAATTCAAATCTATAGAGACATAAAGGCTGAAAAACTGCGGCACATCCCACTGCCTGTCAAATAAAGTATATTAAGCACACCCATTTGGTCCAATGTTAACCATTTTTTGCAAGTGGTTTTGAGATATGCAAGTATGGTGTTAGGATCAATGTATTTTGGAGATTTTTTGTTTTAGTTATATAAATTCCGGTGTTAAAGCCTAAATCATAGCACAGAATCCTAGAACATTATGGCAGCTTTTGCCACTGTTGGCATTTCTCTTCTTCAATATTCATGCAATAATAAGGTCAATTTTTGGGGAAATCCAATTAACCTAACTGCATGTTTTTTGGAATGTGGGAGAAAACCCAAGCAAACACAGGGAGAACCTGCAAACTCCATGTAGATAGTGTCCTGGCCGAGATTTAAACCTGGGACCCAGTGCTGCAAAGGCCAGAGCACTAACCACTTTGCCACCATGCTGGCACATTATTATACACATTACTGTGTATGATAGCACTAAAGGTTCATGTTGGGGGTGAAAGGAGGTATCTTTATGAGAGTCCTAATTCCTTGATTACCAAAATAACAACTAAGAGGACAGAAGGTTGCCATTCATTTACACCTAACATATTGCTAGGCACTTCCCCCAGCAGTGTTTAAACCTTACAGTAGACCACAGCCGTAAGGTCCAGCAATAGTACTCGCCGAACACCAGTCCTTCAATCTAACTCCGCACTCTTCACCTATAGCACGCTTAGCCTCAGATTGCCAGTTGTACCGTCCAAGCACATGATTGCCCCAGAACTTCTGTGTGCAAGGGATGGTGTCTGGCGAAGGACTGACAGAGGACCAGAAGCCTACAGATAATGCATTACCAAAATTTTAACAGAGACAAAGCAAGAATACAGAGACAGGACATTCATCTATAATAATCTACCTTGATGGTAATCTGACCACCAAACAAGATGTATATACTGCATGTGATGCAATTGATTATACTGCAATGGCGCACAACACGGGATGAAAAAAGCATGTACATATGCTACATACCCTGAAATTCATGTAATTCATTGGGGCAACTTTGTCCAGTTCAGCTACAGAGATACTGTGGTTTCTTTGCACAAATTTCCCTTTTGTACAGTATTTTTTTCCATGAAGGACATGACATGATAGTCCAGGCAGTGTAATACTTAACCATATTTACATCTATTTTTCACTTTCAGTTCAATCCCTATATGAGTATGTAGATAAACCTGTTTTGCACGTTGACACTATTCCTAATTAAGAGCTATCCAAACATTAGTAAGTAATTTAAATAAAAAAGTTTTTGATTTATTATATGCACTATATATCAGTGTAATGTGTAAACAAGTATACAGTCATTACTGTTTTGTAAGGAATTAAGTTATGGTATTTAATATTACAATGTCTGCTGGCAGGCAGTTTATATAATTTGTATATGTGTGCTCTCTTCAAAAAATTGCCATATCAATCACTTTCCATAGCTTTTATTACTACATCAATAAATATGGTGCCTGGCCATGTGGTATGCTTGTGGGTCATAAGGACAGGCATGAAATCAATAATTTATCATGTATAAAACTAATGTCACGATCCTTGGCAGGAGTTCAGGGTAAATTTCAGTATAACATCACTGCCAGTAAAATAAGCAAATGCAGCTAATGCAAAATGTTTAAGGTCAAACAATACAAACTAAAAATAAATAAAACACATTTTTCGTCTACACATTTATATGGGAGGGGCGACTTCTGGTATTTAAGCAGCAGTTTAAAGATCAAATCGTGAGTTTTCACCTGTCAGTTTACAATAGCCAAAACAGTGGAAAATTATCGCTAAATGATCAATGTTCATTACTTCTGTATGCACTTTGCCTTATTAATAATTATAGCTATTGCTTTGAGGTCTTGCTGGAACATTAGGTTTTAAATATTGGTTATTATGCTAAACCAAATAACTGGCACCTATGTTTTTAATATAATGTGATCACGGCCCTTCACAGAGGGAACAGGAGATGCAAATATTTCTGTAGTACCATATACGCCCTATATACATGCCCCTAATCCATCAGTTTGGCAGATGATAATGTTTAATACGTGCATAAAAAATACTGTAATCTCCCCATTCAAAGAAATAGTTAGTAATATTTATGTTGAATTTGATCTTATGGAATTAGGCATTGGTAAAATTCGATACTGGCTAAGTAAATGATCAACATCCTCCCTGAAAGCATTGACATCCTTCATAAAAAAACACATAAAAGCATATTATAGTCTAGCTCAATTTTCAAAAAATCTTGTGAAGTGTGGGATGGGTAATAAAATTTATTTAACATATTTGATTTGTTATTTTTATATTTTTTATATGTAAAAGTTTGTAGTTTAAGAATAACTCTAAAAAAGCATAATAGGATTCTATGACATTTGTATTAGACCTGTCTAGGACACATATTTCAGTTGTGATATATTTTAAAAAATGCTAGTTATGTGGTTGTCTTTAAATTTAACTGATTCAGTAAGTAATAAATGCAAAGGATCAGCCAAACAGCTAGCATTTTAGATAACATCAATGTCAGCCTTCATTTTTCCCAATGTTTATATATTATAGTAGTTATGTACTTTGAGTTGTAGAGCATACATTTCTTTAAACACATATTTTCTTGTAGTTCTCAGCAAGAATACTTCTACAATAAGCAATCCACATGAGTGAAGCTCAGGTATATTCAGTATGGAATGGCCAACCATTGCTGTAAAAATTCATGTGTAAGTAGAAATTCACATTTAGGTATAATGGGAACCATGTGTATGTGGATAAAACTATATGAGCACACAAAGTAGCAATCAACACAAATGTTATTCTCAGAATATGGCCACTTAGTTATTTATTGAACTTCCCAGGTACTTTAACTGGTAATATACATTTTATATTATAGGTATATTTCTGTATATTTCTTTACAAGGTAATTTGTAGAATACAAATACAATACAATATATTTGGTTTTGTGATAGGGATGTAGGTCCCCATATGAGTATGTACGCAGTTATTCTCCCAAGCCTGTTCTAAATTTTGGTCGGCCAGCATAACCATAGCTCAGGTAACAAGATCTTCTGTTTTTTTCCTTTACAATATAATATTACATCTCTCATCATGGAGAATGCTGAATGAGTGAATTTCCTGATCAGTTTTATGATAGCATTAAAATGGCAGCCTGGGAGCTATTTTATCCAAAAGAAAGATGAGGATTAGCCTACATAATTATATTGTGACATCAAGTTACAAGAAATATTTAATCCTGTAAAAGAATAGACACATGCTTTTGTTTAATTTGGGGGCATTGCTTATCCTCTCCCAATTTAATATAGTGACCTCTATATTATTATTTCTCTGTACATTTTGCAAGGTGTGACATGTTAATTATGTAACAAGGTGAATTTCAAATATATCATTCCTGACTGCTTGTACAATTAGTAATACATTGAGTTACTTTCTATAGTTGCTGCAGAGCAATAGAAATGTGCACATTGGCATCACCCTGTTATGTGAAAATGTCTGCCTTGTTGGCTACAGAGACTGGCAGAGTATCTGAGTTTTGTATTATAAAGATTTTTTTAGTAAAGTACAACTCAGTATATGGCAGGAACATAAGAAGTTAATCACAAAAACTAATTAAAAACAAATATCT
Organism: Pyxicephalus adspersus; assembly: GCF_032062135.1. Taxonomy (NCBI): domain Eukaryota; kingdom Metazoa; phylum Chordata; class Amphibia; order Anura; family Pyxicephalidae; genus Pyxicephalus; species Pyxicephalus adspersus. Next base: position 67,729,767 of record NC_092862.1, on the reverse strand, counting down.
GAACAAGACTGATTCCTGCTGGGCACACAAATATTATAAAGAAGTATATAATATGTCCTAATGTGAAATCATCCTTCCTGAAAACAAGATACTGGTAATTCTACATTTTTACTCTGTATTGGTCTTTTATCTATATAAAAAAATTAAATAGGCATACAAAAGGTTAATCCATTCCCCCACTCCCATAACACATTTTGAACACATATGGAAAATGTTGGATGAATTTCTTGTGCAACCATAGTTGAATATACAGCAAAGGGTCTATTTTACTAATTTCCAATTTTGTTATATGCTTGTAATTTTCTATATCCATGGGTGCTACCTTCATTTAAGACACAGCCTGCATGTCTTTTTCATTTGGTAATGAACACTTTGAAACGTAAAGCATATTTCTCATTCATTATGCTGTGAAGGAAATCTAAAGAAGCTGAGCACATGTGGATAATTGTGCACTTTCCTCCATTTGATGTACTCCATTCAACATATTATCCAATCCAACAATTTGTTTTAACTATGATTTACCTTCCCTAATAAAACTGTAATGGTGTGGTGTAAAAATTGTAGCTGCTGCTTCGCAGGCATAGCGCAATCTACATAATCCTTTACAGAACTCTCTGTGTGGCCAATGTTCTTTATGTCACATACTGTTTCCCAGCAAGAACACTACTAGCACTTCTAAATTCTCAATTGTTTAATCAAAACTTTCTAACATTATACCCTTCCATTCAGGATTTTGTCTGTTTCCTTTCATTTAGAATTTACCATTATTAATCTTCATAAACAACTAAGTTTATTTAAGTCCCTATTAAGCTCAACCACTCGCCAACTTTAAAAAAATGTGTGTGCTTATTTTACAGAAACTTTCTCACAGTGTGGAACTGTTAGGATATCTATGCTGTTTGTACTACGTAATTATATCTGTACACTGATTTCAAGCTTGAATGTTAGACTTTTAAATTTGTAAAATGGTTTAATTCCAACACATCCTATGAGGCACAGAACTAGCATAATTTGATAGTATTAAGGCAAAACAGAAACACAGTTCTTTGGTCATTTAAAGTTACTTAGTAAGCCAGCATGAAAACTGTGAAGTCCAAAGTTCAGTAATTTCCACCACAAATCATCTTTTACTGATTACGCTTAAGCACAGACTTCTAAATCCTAGGGGTTACTATGTTCTTCACATCATGATTTGCCTTTGTACTGACACTTTGAATAAACGTGTGATTCCTTTATATGCTGCTGTGGTCACTTTATATGCTACCATCACTTTTCTGACTTTCTTTCTTGCAAAATTACCCATTACAAGAAAATGAATACTAGCTTTCCTTCTTCTAATTCTCTTGAAAAAATGGGACTGCTGACTGCTTTGGTACTTACCGTTGTTGACAGTTGTGTACAGTATCATATTTAGCATAACCTAGTGTTGTCAGTTGAGATATACAGAAGGCAAGCTCAATCGCAAATATTAGGTGGTTACAGTACAAAAACCCTCTGTCAACCCCCCAATATGTGGTATGTCACTCCCTATGGTACAGGGGGAACTAATGTTTTTTTTGTAACATTTCATATGTATTCATTCGATGATGTATTCTTGGATCGTCATGACCAAGCACATGTTATTAGTTGATCAAGAATATTTTGTATTGATAAAACCAATAAAATGCCACAGTCGTTTCTATAACCCCTGGCAAACATTATAGAATCATCACTACTTTTTTTTATAAAAGTACTTTTTATTGAAGAATATCAGGCATATAGAACATTACAGACTCCTAGATACGAAAGAGGCCTCCCTGCTCGTTGGTGTGCAGGACAGAGGCTTGATGGGGGAAATTAGTGGTTCACATGACTTGCAGAAGTCTTTTGCTGTTCTGCAAGCTTTTGTAACCCATTAATGACCAAGACAAACTCTGCAGTTGTTTCTTTTTGCATATCAAATCACAGCTTGCTCTAGAAGTTAATGAATGTCTAGGCTCCATAAAGTTTTTTTTGTTTTTTGCTTTGTGATTAACTCACAGTGAGGATATTATACAGTAACTGACACCACGCTGCCTAATAATATGTTAAAACAAACATCTGTCCTTATTGCATTTTTTATAATATTGTACAAACCTACAGTCCCTATTTCATATGTAACCCGGGGACCTGTATATACTTGTTTTAACACATCACATAGAGTAGGACTAGCAATGTTTAACAAAATGAACTGTATATTAATAAGTAGTCCAGACACGTAAGAGAAATAGTAAAGAGTCAAAGGAATGGGTAAATGTACCAATGCAAAAGAAAATAAAAAGAACATCCTTTTTATGCTGCTCTAAAAAGGATGTGGGGGTTATTTGGGAGAGCTTATAGTGAAGTCCAGAGTGTTATAATAGGGGGACAATCAGATATCTGTCTCCTCCAATGGAAATTTCTGGGGTACTGCTTTATACTTCTATAAAACTGTTTTAAAAAAATAAAGTTTACTGTCCTTTAAACTTTATTTTAAAAGATGATGTTTTATTGTTACAGAGTTCAATGCAAAATAGTTAGTGTTTGTTTTATTAAAATGTGTAGTTGCATTAATGATAACAGTACTAAAATAGATTGCTATATCATAGCATTTTCTTTTCAAGTTTCAGCAAAAATATTAGAAAACATCAGCCATCTGTTACACCGCTAAAATAAGGTTACTGTATGATAGGTAGTATGATGAATTATGTATCCAAAATTATATTAACAAAAGTATTGTATCTAAATCTTAAGAATACTGTTTTATTGATGTAACAAAATAAACAACTATAAAACACCTAAAAAATAAAAACAGTATTAAAGTAGTTTCTAATATTTAAATTATTAAAAATAATATACATTTTTTTCAGTTATATTTGTTTAGTTTTGTATAAAAATACAAAAAGAAATCAACACATAAAAACAATTTGCAGTTTCAATAGATAATAAAGACAAAGGAAATGCAATCAATAATGTTAGGAGATGATTATCTGTCCGGCAATCCCAAGCTATGAGCCATCACAGTATCAAGCACTGTTTATTCTGTCCAGTGATATAATTTTGCAGCAGCAAGAACTAAGAAATAGCAGCATCCCCTGCTTCCCCTTAGCAGTGCAGCCTGATGTATTTTACCAGCATCCCCAGCACACACTGTGAGGCTGTGCACAGCTGAAGGATATTTTAGAGACACATTAGTTCCTATTCTGACCCTATTCTGCACAGTCGTTGGCTGCTAGCATTTTTTGGTCTCAGTCACCAGTGCCTGTTGAAGTGCTGGGAAATGTAACCAGTCTCCCAAAGCTGAGTGGGGGCTTGCTATAGGTGAAGATTGGGGAATTGGTGTCTGGGGAGTACTGTTACTGGGCCAGGGCCTTACAGATGCATTAGTAGACATGAGTAAAGTTTATTATTACAAGTGATTAAATGAAATGAAAAATTAACTATTTTTATATGTAAAGTAGTGATTGCCTAGGTGCAATAGTGAATACTGCTTAGAGGGTAATATTATGTTCATTTGTTGACAGAAGGATGAGCTGGTATTGGTCCTTTTTGGCTTTGGTAGGGGTTACTCTGGATGTTAGAACATTCACTAATGGTTGTAATATAGTTTAGACTTTGGAACTTGTTAGCTATAGTTACAGTTGGTATCACTCCCTGGTGCTAGCAGTAATTGGTCTCCACAGTGTTTATTTTACGGCTGTGGCAATGATCAATTCTTGGATCTAGAGATTAACTGTTTCTTTGTGGTTGTAACCATTGCCCATTTATTGGTCTTGTGGTTTTCTATCAGTGTCATGGTGATTACTCCATTCCAGTAGGGTCATTCTGGTGGTTATTGAATGTCCTTCCTTTCTAAAACTCCATATAATTAATTGTGACTGTTTCAACTTTTTATAATACTATTTTGCTTTTGACAGTTACTGTACAATGTTCTACCCAGTCTTTTTTTAGCTGGGCGCACACTACCCGGCATTTTTTAGTAACCACTCGTTTTTTGGGTGGCTACTGAAGAGTTGAGTCACAATACAGGGGCTGCCACCCATTTACAATTTCTTACAATTTCTCACCATTGCTGTATTAGTACTAAAATATGAAAATATTATGGAACTTCCCATACTTTCATTGAACCATTGTTTAAAAAATGAAGTTAGTTACTTCGATATTTATGTAACTACAATAGTTCCCATTGATGTATAACTGAACTGAAGAGCTTCCATGGCCTAGTATTACTATAGTGATTCTGAAAAGAAAATCCTTCAGCTGTGGATTGGCAGCTATACTGTACCATCTCAATAGTGTTGCTCCCGCAGAGGAATATTAAAATAAAAGTGACCCTAATGTTGGACAGGAAAGCAGTAAAACTATGTTCAGTTGAGTAGTATGTTGCACATCTAGCAGTGCTTAGAAAAATTACCAGACTGGCTCATAACCCTAGTTTGAACCTAGTTGCTACACCTAAGATAAGGCAGTGCAAAGCTGTTTGCACACAGCCTGCCTGCACCTTTGAAAAGCTAAACTTGAAATAGCTGTCAAGCGATGATTACTGCAGCAAGGTGAGTAGAAATACATCTAAAGGTGGTCATAGTGTGCACAGATGTCAGGCCAATTTCTGATGCATGCAATCAGCTGTATATCTGGCTCTTTTCGCCTTGAGACCCTTTATGACTTTGATCAGTCCAATCTCTCTTGCTAATGCCACTGTTTTACACATACAATACAGCATTGATATTATAACTGTTTATTACATAAGTAACACATCTACTAGCTGTATTTGGAAAAGCAGACTTTATTAAATGTTAGATTAATTGTAAATTGGTAGTTGATCAGTGTTAGATATTTCCACACTTGCGTTTGGACACTTGTATTCATGTAATCCCACCATTTGGACTTTTCTTCAAAACAAAACATTCACAAGTATAATGATCTTACAGACATAGTCAATCACAAAAAATACCAGCAGTGCCTACATACTTTAAATCATTCTGTTTTAAAATCCACAGCATATATTTGCGTATTTAATAAAAAAAAATTCATGTGATCAAATTGGTAGATAAATTCCACTGTAGTAGGCTAAAAACAAGATTTTACAACATTTCAATATCTGTGACATTTCTTGCTCACAATATTACTAATATTCATGAATTTCTGCTGGAAGCTTAAAGCGGTTTGTGTAAAGACAGCAGAACATTAAAATATTTTTGAAGAAACAAGCATAGCCATTCTGGTAGTAACTCATGGGTCTGTATCAAAGAATCAAATGGAGGCTTTGATGTTAAATTAATAGGCATCTCACATCGACAAGCTCTTTCCTACTATGTGAACCAAATAAGTTTCCTATTCAAGATACTCTTAATGAACACAGTACACAATGTGTTGATACAATTCCACATCAGTTACTCATAGCTATTCTTTTATTATATGCCATCCTTTTATGGAAAGCAACATGACTTTAAATGTATTCATGAATAGTTTTAAATGTACAGTCTTTAGTTATTTCATGTTGGTGCGCTTTGTTAAATGCTTATTCAGTGACTAAATCTTCACTAATACATATAATGCTTTATAATTAACAATTTGTATAATTATGCTTCTTATGATGTGCTTGGTTCACTGCAATTACATTGTTAAAACTTTTGAAGCATGCCAGCATAATTTTATACGAGCTAAAAATATAATGTGAAGTTTACTTGCCTAATTTTGCCATCATGCTTGTCTGAGATTGCTGAGAAGTTGATGCCACTGACAGCTTATATTATTTTGGAACTAGTAAAACTTTGCAAACCTCCCCTGTACATGCAGCTGAAAATTTTGTACCCGACAAACCCTTCAAACCATTTATTTTGATCATTAAGCCAAATGCTAGACATGGAATTATTGCTGAATTCTGTGCAAAAAGTGTCTTTGACTTTTCAATAGCTTGTCAACTAATCCAAGAATTTTGCTACATTTGGCCACATTATTAGGCACTACCATTTGGTAAACACAGAACGCCAAACAATAAATCATGTGGCTGTATTTTAATACAAAAAGTTTTAATATACGGTAAAAGATAAGACTTTAAAAAAGGGACACCCCAAGATTCGAAAAACTGCTGCCTGTCTAATAAATCCCGAACTCTGAAATTTGTACAGGTTTCCTATTTCCTAAGTATTCTAATTGGATGTCAAACCCTAGAATCTTCTAAATATAAAAAAAGAAAATCAATATGCCTGATTTATTAAATTCTCCAAGGCTGGAGAGGATACACTTTGCACAGTAAAGCTGTGTTATCCAGCAAACCTGGAATGGATTTCTTAAAAGTAACTTCCTATTTGTTAGCAAATGGACAAGATCCATTCCAGGTTTGCTGGATCACTGTGGAAAGTGTATCCTCTCAAGCTTTGGAGAGCTTTATTAAATAGGCTCAGTGACAATACTATGTACTGCTTTTTATTCCTTGAAATGTGTCTGCTATATTTTGTGTACAATATACATAATAGTATATTGTTTTATGTGTAAAATATAAATCGATTACTTATGATCATTCTACCATATAGTGTATTTGTGGTTTCATCATATCCCTGAGAAAGCCGTATGGCGAAATGCGTTGGGAATTATTACCAACTTTTCTCCTTTCTTCTTTAACATACTTCAGTGCTGAAAGGGATCAACAGATTAGGTCATCCAAGGAGCAAAATGTATAGCACTAGGTCCTGACCCCATGTTTTGAAGTGGGACATGGACAACATATAAGGGCATTCTTCCCACTGGCCGCCACACTAATGTACTGTGAGCTGTGGATATAGTAAATACAATAGGGGTTCTCTGCAGACCTAAAAGTTATTTCAAAAGGGTTCCCCATGCTAAAAGGGTTAGGAAACACTGCACTAGAGTCATAATGATATTCAAATCATGAATCAAGGCATCCAATCTTGCTAATGTTTGTTACAGTGTTTATATTTGTTTTCCTTGCATATGTTAGACTTCTTCGTAGTTCTAGTACTAATGTTTTTTAAAAGTACCTTCAGGGCTGGTTTCCTAGAGACTTAACTTTAGTGTGTCAGAAAAGCCAGGGCTATTAACTTAATTTGTGCTTAGCTTAGTGAATGAGGAGAAGCTGTGTGAACTTCAATTAAAGTGAAAATTCCCTTACAAGATGATTCCTGACTTTGATAGGTTTAAACTTATCTAGTACTTCATCCCAAAACTACCCTGCTGCACTACTAGTTAAGGAGATGCTACAGAATATTAAAGAATCCAAAACTGAATGACGTATGGTGTTTTTGTAATAAGCCATGAACTACAACGTTAAAGCAGATGATCTGTAACCTACAAGCATGTACTACATAAAGAATGCACCTTCTTTTAACATTTTTAATTAAAAATGATCCCTTACTTGAAAAAAAAATGTTGGGAAATACAGAAAAATATATTAATATATTAGCTGGTGATGGTAATTGACTGTTGAATTGATTTAGTTGACCCAAAAATGGACGAATGAACGGACAGGTGAGAAGGACCCACCTCAGCGTACTTTGTTCATCAACTGACATGTGTATTCAGTGCAAGTGCAGTTAATTCTTTCCTTTTTCCTCCCAGAGCTGGAAAATCTCAGTGTAAAAAAAGCCTTTCACTGATCAGTTCCCAGATGCCTAAGCTGATGCTAAATGTTAAAATGCCTTGCCTTGCATGCTCCTTTATTCTCTGGTGCTTTCCTGCCCTGCCATATTGGGTGTTTGATAACACAACATCCCTTTACAAGAATTGCAAGTTCTATTAGACCTCAACACACCTTAGTACTGTAGTGCTATACAAACTCTTCACCATTCCATTAAGCACCTCTCTCAATCATCATATTCCTTCTCAATACAAAGTTCATTGCAGTTTACCAGCACAGTCTCAACAGGTTTTTCTTTGGGGGGGGGGGGATGGCTCCCCACGTACCAACATAAATTGTATAGGTCTCCCAGAGCTACATACTAAAATTAAATATATGCAGAAACACACTTTCGTATGGCCAAAGGGACTAAAGCCCTGGAGAGATAAGAAAGCATGAAGTGGCAGGTACCTCCTCCCTCCACCAACACCATTGCTTTCACTTTAAATACAACAGAGATTACAAAATCTCTAGATTAACAGAGTGGTACAGACTGTACACTAGTCACCTAGTTAATACTTAGAGTTATCAGTCTGATCTTTCTGTGAACATTTTACAAAATGACATGCAATATATAATACCATAGTCCCCAAAAAAATGACAAAGTCACCTAATTGGCCTTCTGTACAAAAACATACAGTAAGGGACAGGTCAATATGAAAAGAACAGAAGGCCTCTAGTTCTTTAGTCCACTAGGAGTTCTCCTTTAGGATTTATCATATTCCAATGTTTGATAAAGGCTAGGATATGTGAGGATACATGTGTGTACACCATGGTGCCGTAAAAGCCTAAGAAAGGTGCAAGCATCCCACCAGGTCCCAGTGGGTCCGTTGCACAAGGGCTCTGATTATCCTAATAAATGGCCAAAGAATGGCAAAACTTAGCAGGGTACACCCTACAGAAAGATAACCTTTCATTTATAAACCCCTAACATATTACACAGCACAATAATAAATATGAGTTGCACATGACAAACCTGACAAGAATAAACAATGCACAGGAGGAGAAGAAGACCCTGCCCAAGAAAGTTTACAGTGTATGTGGTGGGGAAGAGTAGTACACAAAGGAAGGGAGTATGGGATTGTGGCTAATTGTAGTATGTTAAACAACAAGTAAAAATCCGTAGGCAACTTTAAATGGTTGACTTTGGTTGCTGAAAGTAGGAGCAAACCCAATGCCCCTGATTCATCAATAAAATCCGCGCTCGCTGGAAGCGCGAAAGTACGCACGGCCATCGATCGCGGTTTACTGAGGTGCGGACTCGAGTGTGCGCGTACACTCGCCTCACTGCCAGCCGGATTCCTGCCTTCACAATAATAAGCAATAGGGAGCGCGAATCTGCTAATTAAGGCGATTAGATTTCAGCTGCGCGATTAAGGAGGATCTGTTAAGCTCAATGGTGAGATCATAGCAATT